>NC_133101.1:35003017-35107263 GCF_022965805.1 Primulina eburnea | reverse complement strand
TCTTTCTCCTTCGAATTCAGAGACACGGATTCTTCAAAATCACAACTTATAGAAATGGAAACCTTTTAAAGAAAAAGGGGAGAGGAACTTCACGATTTCATCAGATGAAATCGTGAAGAATCAAACCTATATATATACTAATTGCATGTCAAACAAGTGGTCAATTCTTTGTTCTGCACGTTGCACCGCGGGTGCGCTATGCCTACTGATCCTCATCCCAAAATTTCCCGAAGCTTGACCGCGGGTGCGCTTGGTTCTAGACCGCGGGTGCGGTATCAGCACTGCGGGTGCGCTCTGGCTCGCACCGCGGGTGCGGTTTTGCCATTTCCAAAAACTCCCAACTTTCTGCCACTCAACCGCGGGTGCGGTCTTGGTTGCACCGCGGGTGCGGTGTGGCTTCGTCCTTTCTTGCAAAAAACCATCATTGCATGACCGCGGGTGCACTCCTGTTCTGAGCGCGGGTGCGGTCTTGCAAACCCTATTTTCTCATGTCTTTTCTTCCCTCATCGCATGTCATGCATTCTCATATCTTCCAAGTCTTACGTTAATGAAGATTAATAATCTTTGTTATCGATTCTGTAATTCTTGGGCCTTACATTTAAAGTGCTTTTTGGGTGAGTTGACTTCACTTTCCCCCTTTTCTTTCCTCTCAATTCTCGATTTCTCTCTTGAAGACAAGGGTTTTCCCTCATTTCTTTCACTTCCCATCTTTGATTCAAGCTTCTAGTTGGATTTTCGAGTTGAGATCGAGGTTCTTGGTTGCTCTAAGAAGTTAAGGTAAGCTTTTGGTTGTATTATTTCTTGGTTTTGGAGAAGAGATGATATGGGTTTGTTGTATTTGTTGGTTTAATGGGTTATTTGACTTGGGTTCTTGGATATTGAGTTGATGATGGTGTTATTTATGGATTATTGTTGTAGGATTTCAACCAAGGAGTTAGATTCAAGGTGTTCTAGTGGTTTGTAAGTGGAATCTCCTTCTTGTGCTCACATGATGTATATGTATTGTATTTCAAAGATTTTAATGTGTTATTCCCTTCATTGGCTTAATAATTATGTATTGATTCACTTGTATATCTATTGGAGGCATTGTATGTCTCAATTGTATTGAAAAAGGGAATACAAAGAGTATAGATTCCAAAGTGTTTGATAAATGTCAAAGAGAGATAATTCAAATGTTTTATGGATTGATAGATACATAGTCAGAGATTGCATGCAATTAGTTGATCAACGACCACAGGCTTATATCCCTCAGATTTGTCGATTTATATCGATGGGATATAGGTAACCAGAGCCAGAGATACTATTGATATCAATCCATCAGAGAAAAGAGAAATACCATCCTATTGCTATGCTATTGCTATGATATTTATTTCAGAGTTGATGGTATTTATGTTTTTAAAGCTATGATTTTTAGAGTATGATATGTTCATAACTATGTAAGAGTTCCACTTGCTGAGTTTTATACTCATTTCAGTTATTTCATGTGATGCAGATAAGAGTGACGGGCCAGGACGTTGACTGTGGATTGGAGTCATATGCATACGTAGATTGGAAGGAAGAAGTTTGTTTTGCAAGCAATATTTTTGGACATGATCATTAAAATGATGTTTTGTATTTTGATGTATCATTAGTTGATCATGTTGATACTTTTGTTGATATTTGGAAATGTATTTTGAAACTCCTTCCATTTGAAAGAAAAAATTAAATTCCGCTGTATTTTATTGTAAACGGGTCGAGGTGTCACAAAACTGAATCCACTACGGTGCATTTCTGACCCTATCTGTGATTTCAGATCCGAACTACTGATATAAATAAATCAATTAATAACATAAATTAAAGAAGAAATACCTACCTGGTATTCTGTTCTGACTGTCGATATCAAATTCTGTTATAAAATTCTGAAACACTCTGATATCCCAAAATAATCGGCTTCATATAAAATACAAAATCACATATCTGTTACTCGGCTCTGATTATCACATTCAAGTTCTGAACATTCTGATCACATTTCCGAACTGCTGTAATTCTTGAATTCAGCTCTGATTCGGTTTGAACTGTATATAATCTCAACAATTACAATAATCTGTATCAAACACTGATTCACAATAAAAGTAATATCACATCAAAGACAAAATATCAATATCCTATACAGATCTAGTGAGTTCAGTGAACTCATAAACAATGATTTCTGATAAATATCTTCATGTCATTCTGATCAACTGTTATATCTCATCTGCAAATAGAATATGCTCCCAAAAACAATATAAGATGTCTCAATTACTGATTTAGAACAATAACAATACTCAGCAGATATAAAATAACAGTCGAATAAAATAATCTGCTAAATCAGACAAAATACATTTCTGAAGTTTCTGATATCGATATCATTATCAGCTCCTGGTCACAATCTCAACTGTATCAAAATCAATCGGTATACTAACTTCATATATCGCATACTCTGAATACAATCTGTTTCAAGCAGGATTCCTATCTGAATAATTTCTGTATACAATCATCACAGTTCTCAGAATATTCAATACACTCTTCAGATATTCGATTCGATCAATCAAATGCTGCAATTACAACAAAATCTCATAGATATAACAAGCATAGAATCATCAGAACATCTCTGAAGATATTGAAACACGCCAAAGAGCAACACTACATCAAATGTGTCGGTACCCTTTTACTGATCTTTCAATTCTTTCAATTCATTTTGTATCATTCTGTACATTCAATGTTATTCTATACTGAATTCTAAAACAACAATCAATATCTGATCTGAATTCAATTCTGAAATCTATCTTTCTGATATAAAGCAAATATAAAATCCTATCTGGCACATCAGCCATTTCGCACATCATTGGCAAATCTGCCAATGTTAGGCTCGATTTCAGTACATCTACTGAATACATAAGGATACCATCTGTTCCTTTCTGTAAAAATCGAGTCATAGACAATCTAAATATCATAGGAATTCTAAATCTAGAATAATTACTGTGACATCTCTAGTCATCAACCATATCTGGTCTGAATCTTGTACTCTCCTGAAAGGAATCTATAATCATTCTGTACTTGTTCAGCATATTAACATCAATAATGCGGTCAAATCAGAAAACACAAGTACGTCAAAATCTAACTCAATCTCAGTCTCATCTTACTGTAGTATAAAATATGTCACAAAAATCTCTGAGATCAATCTTTCTTTCTCACAAAGTAATGGTATCAATACTACAGTAAACACAGGCCCAACAGGTACCACATATATCAATGCAATTCAATCAAAGATAATCGTAGGGAATGCATTAGTATATATTTATACATATGCATTCTAATCATAAAAGAATAGTACCTGTCACTATATCATCAAGTGCCTCTTGGGTCTGTTCCTCGGTCACTACCACCAGATGGTCCAGCTCCACGAAATCTGCGGAAACCTCTTTGTGGACAGACTTTAGCAAAATGTCCAGGCTGTCTACAAATATTGCATCTACCAAGCACTCCTTGGCATTGTTCTGAGGAATGTCTCCCTCCGCAAATCTTGCAATAGACTTCAGTATGACTTGGAC
This sequence comes from Primulina eburnea, assembly GCF_022965805.1. Taxonomy (NCBI): domain Eukaryota; kingdom Viridiplantae; phylum Streptophyta; class Magnoliopsida; order Lamiales; family Gesneriaceae; genus Primulina; species Primulina eburnea. Next base: position 35,103,694 of record NC_133101.1, on the reverse strand, counting down.
TGGAACCACTTGAGCTAGAGGAACCACTCCCCAACTTCCTGAATGGCTTCTTTCGAGCTTTCAGCAAATCTTGCTTCCCACTCGTACTGCCGTGATCAAATCTGAGAGGGGATTGCTGTGTCTGGGGTTGCTTCACACACAACCTCCCTATCTGTCTAATCAGATCCGCCTCAGCTCTTTTCGCTCTACTCAAGATATCAGCAAAATGGTAAGGTCGCTGCAGATTCATAAATGCAACTACCTCCAAATTCAATCCTCTGATGAACTGATTCACTATCTCCTCATCATTCCCAGTTATCCGAGGAGCAAAATGCAGTAGAGTAGAGAATTTGGCGGTATATTCATCAATATTCAACTGACCTTGGCTCAAATTCTCAAACTCTGCTTTCTTGTCCTCTCTGTACGAGGCTGAGAAAAATCTTCGATAAAATTCAGTTCTGAATAATTCCCACGAAATCACTGTACCTCTCTGTTCTAACATTCTTCTACTGGTAATCCACCAATTCCTGGCGGCTTCTCGTAACTGATAAGGTACCAGTTTAACTCTCTGTTCATCTATAAAATCAAGTAAATCAAACAAGATTTCTATATCATCAAACCAGTTCTGACAATCTTCAGATGTCTCGGTACCACTCAGAATCGGCGGCTGTAATAACTGAAATTCCCTCATCTTGGCTTCTATCTGAGTTTCTGATGCATCTATCTGTTCAGTTGAAGTACTACCCCTTTCTGGAAATCTCCGAGGCGGTATATCTGAATATCAAACAAATCAATACACAATCTATATAATCCGTCCCAGCCCTCTTCTGATCATATACCTCTGATTCAGACTCGGTTCTGATTCAGTCTTGGTAATTACATGCTGTAGTCAACTCAGATAACAAACAACATGTAATAGGGAAAGCAATAAATCATGCTAGCACACACAATGTAATTCAACATTGAAATAATTCTCATGCTAGCAATCACATGCAAGGAAAGAAAATTCAATCTACCCCGCTCATTCTCTTTTATCTCAGTCTAAAGAATCTATCATCTCTGACTATCTCAATCTAAAGGATCTATCGCTCTGATACCACCTGTTGTAGGGACCCGGACGCTGATCTTTCTTCTTAATCATCTTTGGGATTTAATTATCAATTAAGATAAAACAGGGTCTAAAAATTTTTCTTTTTAAAAATACAAGTGCGGAAGGTAATGGCATCTAAATAATATACATATCTGTGTAAAAGTATAATAATGTACAACAGTCTTTCATTTAATCTAAGGTTCAACTACCAAAGTTTCAGTAATAAAACCTATCTATATCCAAGTCCGGAATCACCACGCTAAACTCGTCTTCTCTCATCATTTTCTTGACCCCGATCTTGTCCCACCTGTTGTCATGCACACATACAAAACAAGACAACAGCCGGATAACTCCGGTGAGAATAAATCCCAGTATAAAACATGGTAAGCATGTATAGAAACAATCTAAATCATAAAACATGCTATCATGACCATATTCAGAAGTAATAGATTTCATAATCCATGAAATCAAATCAAAATAAGCATGCAACTCAATTCAGATAAACATGCAATTTAAATCAACTCATATAAACATGCTATCATAACTGAAAGCAATAAACATGGGTTTCATAGTCTATGAAACCACATCTATAAACGCATGCAGTTCTAGTCAAATCATGTCTAGACTCGACTCAACTATAACTCTAGGGATCCCGGTGTGAATAAGACGTCACTGATCTATCACCTACCCTACCACTCGGGGTGACTGTACGTCTTATTCATAGACTTCGGTCTGATCTGTATCCACATCTACAATAGGAGAATGATCTTCCCCTAAGCTGTGATATCACCGAACGTCTAGAAGTCTGACTGTTCCGTCAAGACTTTCCTATCTTATATGCAATGAGTATCGATCTATAAACCAAGCATGCTCATTTCAAAGGATATGAATATAACATCTATAAACACATCATAATCATCTCAGAAATTAAACAACAATAATTCTAGTATGTGATTTTGTTGGGAAACTCAAATGGGATCTTATTTGAGTTGTATCTTCCCGAATATCACATGAATTATACCTTTGTCGTCCCTGTCTGACGAAGACGATGATATGTATTCAAATCTGTCCATATCAAATCTGAAATGACAATATCGAATACGCTGTATCGGTGAATAACTCAATACACAATCTGTTCTGATCAATACTCAAATCAGTACAAAATCTGATCAATGTCTGAACAAGATACAATCTAATTCATACCATCGACATCATAATATAATCGAGATCATATCGGAATCTGATCAATCTAAATCAACTGATGTTTCGACGGCATAACAATACAATCTGAATAACCCCGTCAATCTCAACATCACAGTTATGATACTAGAACTCATAATCAATACTGATATAACTCATAATCTCAATGATAACACAAATCTGATATCGAATCTCCGTCAATATCTTTTAAAAATCATAACAATTACAGAAACAGTCTGTTCTTTAATCTGACTTCAATTCTACAATGTCTACGGTAGCCGAAACATCATATCTGAATCATATTCGATTCTAGCAACATCATATTCTCAAAACATCTCAAAACGTAACAAAACTTACGTCCTTGTGTAGCTCGAGTCAAGAGTAACTTAGAACTGAAGTCGGATTTTAATTCTGACGGACGGATTTCTCACAATCGCAACTTTAAAAGGCGTAAGGAAATTCTCTCCAAAAGCCTCGCCTCTTTCTAATTTTTCTGAGGAATTAACGTGTCATTCATCTATATATATACTGCATGCAACACAGGAAACGTGGCTCATTTTTCAAGCTACACGCATGACCGCGGGTGCGGTGTGTTCAGCAGCGCGGGTGCGCTCATGCTTCGGCAGCTTTATCATTTTCTAAAATCTTCGACCGCGGGTGCGCTACATACAAGACCGCGGGTGCGGTCCCTCTTGCACCGCGGGTGCGGTGTCGAAATGTCAAAATTAGGTACCCTACTGGACATTCACCGCTGGTGCGGTACTTTCCTGAGCGCGGGTGCAGTCTTGTCTCAAATAAAAACTCTTATTTTCCCATGTCTTTCTTCCCTCATTACATATCATGCATTTTCATATCTTCCGAGTCTCACGTTAAGGAAGATTAATAATCTTGATTTATCAATTCTATAATTCTCGGGCATTAAAGGCACAATCTCAGTATCCCCGTCAATACCATATCAACAGACATCAATTACAAATCATAACTCATATCTGATACCATCAGTAATCAGTCCATAATAAAATCTGTCCAATATCAATCGATATATTCTGAAAAATCATAACAATTTCATAATCAATCCGTTTCTCGATCTGACTTCGATTTTACGATGTCTAACATGTCAAGAACATCATATATGAAGTGTATCAGATTCCAACAATATCATAATTTCAAAACATGTCAGAACGTAACAAAAATTACGTCCAATTGTAGCCTGCGTTGATAGGAAAACAGTACTGAAGTCGGATTCAAAATCAGACGGATAGATTTTGCACAATCGCGATCTTACGCTTCAAGGACTAATTATTTTTCAAAGTTTCCTCTGATTTTCCGTTTTTTTTCCCTTCTTTAACAATTATAACGTATATATATATATACAATGCATGATTCAGCAACGTGGCCCATTCCTTCGCAAAACACGTCTCGTGCATATGCTCGACATCACTCGGCGCATATGCGCGAGACCATATGTCTCGGAGCGTAACTACACGGCAGCTCGCGCATTTGCGCGCCCATACTCGGCGCATATGCGCGAGGCTCTTATTCATTTTGCCCAACTCTCTGGTACCCTCGCGCATATGCGCGGATTCATGTCGCGCATATGTGCGAGGCTTTCTGGAGTTCCATCGCACAGCACGCGCATATGCGCACCCTCACGTCGCGCATATGCGCGAGGTCTTCTGTCCATTTCGTGCATGTGCGCACGTCTTGTCGCGCATGTGCGCAAATGATACTGTCCTCGCACAAACCTTATCACACGTTACCTCAAATCGTGTCTCGGTTTGCCCTTCCATAATCACATTAAATTATAAATCAATAATCGTTAATTAACAGCGATTAATTTTCAGGCATTACAAGAACCATCCGCTCCCGAGCGGTAAATTATTATCGTCGAAGCGCGAATAGTCCAGAAGACCCGCGCCCGAGTGGTAGAAAATCGCGCCCGAGCGCGCCCTGTTGCGAGAATTATAATATGAATCTGGCCGGGCATGGCATTCAAAGGATTTGAAGGATGTTCATGGAACCATTGCAAGGAATCATGAACAATCGAGGAGAACTTGCAAGCAAGATTTCATGTCTTGAAGGGTTCGTGATACATGGAAATGAGCTTCGAGGCCAGAAGATCATGGTGTAAGTGTTAAATGAACATGAAGGCAGAACGCTTCGCGCTCGAGCGGTAAAATATTACCTCCCGAGCACCAAACCTACTGTGCGAGAGGTGAACTCCAGAACCATCCGCGCCCGAGCGGTAAAACATCATCGCCCGAGCGCAAACAGTCCAGAAGACCTCGCCTGAGCGGTAGAAAATCGCGCTCGAGCGCGCCCTGTTGCGAGAAAATATTTTTTTCCTACTTTAGAGTTTTTAAATAATTTGGTAACTAGATTTTTCAATCTTTCTGATTTTGTGATAATATATGGAAGAAACTTATCATTGTAAAACTATTATTCATTGAGCTTAATCATATTTTGTGAGTTTTTCTCTCAATTTCAAAGCTTGGCTTTGTATACACCTTTGTATGTTTTTAAATCAAACTTATCAAAGTCTAACACTTTGTGGTGTTTGTCGATTGTTCTTCACTCAGATTGTCAAAGACGAGTTCTTTGAAGGTTCGCTTGAATTTCGATTGTTTATTCTTCGTCAATATTTGTTTCTAAATTCGTCGTAATTTAGAGGTGAATATTACACACTTACTTGTTCAAAAAGATCCGGACAACACAACCGTTTCTTTGTTTCATCGAATCGAGGGCATGACTCTGTTTTTGAGCGCATTTGCTTTTCGTGGTTCGAAGGATCGCATCACCGAGAGTACACGGACCCGTACACGGAGGGCTACACGGGGTCCGTGTCTGAGGTGGCTGAGCGAGAATATTTTCCTTTCTAGAGTTTTAATTATTTTGGAGACTAGATTTTTTATATCTTTTGTTTATTAAAAACATGTTGGACAAAATTTTGGGAGACAATTCAGATTATTATTGATAATTTTATCAAATTTTAGAGTTTTTCTCTCAAACATTCAAAGTTTCGCTTTGTTATTCAAAAACAAAACTTATCAAGATTCTTCTTGTGGCGTTTTTCGATCGTGCTTGTGCGGATTGTCTTAGACTTGTTCTTTGAAGGTTCGTTGAGTTTTTCGATTGTTTATTCCGTGATTATTTGTTGCTAGACTTTTTCATAGTTTAGAGGTGAAAATCACAACACACACTTGATTCAAAAGATCTGGACAACAACGATTCTTTGTTCGTTATTGAATTGAGGGCGCGATTTGATTTTAATAGTGTTTGCGACTCGTTCGCACAAAGATTCACATCACATAGTATCGATTCATTGACAACTCTCGATATACCAATGGTTATCGAATCGTTCGGGATATATGAGTTGAAGGGACCGTACTGTACGCTAACCATAATTGAATGGTTCTTGCAGGCACTATCATTTGATACCTAGGGAATCATGTAAGCGATGCTGCTAGGCATTTAACATGATTGGTTGGGTACTATCAGACTTGATTTCTGACGTTCTTGTTATCAAGGAGTTGATAAGTAAGAATGGAGGAATTGGAGTATGCTCATATAAGGACATGTTTAGTCCGAATCACATGGAGATGTGAACCCACAGCTAGTTGTATCAATGAACCATTGAGGGCCACACAAGTACAAGCTTTATAGCTCCCGTTGAGAAGTAAAATAGTTCAATGTGTTGAACGGCTTATAAAAGAGTTTATAAGCGTAAATAAAAATAGAAGTATGACTTCTATAAGGAGAATGCAACTTTTTATTTGAGGATGTGTTCCTATTATAAGTTGGCCAAACGAGTAATGTATTTGAAAATTGTGATTTTCATAAACATTATTATGGACTAAATTAAATTAATTCAAGAGTTTAATTAATTAAACACTAGTTGTAAGGCCCGAGATTTAATTACTGTAATCAGATGTTGATTAATTTACCAGATTGTGATGAATGAAGGTTTTAGGAGTTCAAGTGACGAAGTCGGGCGTTGGTTTATTTTAAGCCAAGATGTTGAAGCGAACATCTCAATGATGTTGGGCCGAACATCTCGCGCCCGAGCGGTAGAAAAGAACCGCCCGAGCGCCAATTTTACTTGTTGGACAGAATGTTTGGTGCTCGAGCGGTAGAATATTACCGCCCGAGCAACAGGAGATGTTTAGCCGAGTATCTCGACAGAAACTTCCGCGCCCGAGCGGTGATGATTAACCGCCCGATCGCCGCTTGCAAAACCTGAAACGAAGACACGTTGATTTACATGCAACAAGTGGATATATATATATATATATATATATATATATATATATATATATATATATATATATATATATGTTAACAAACGATAATCCTCAGAAAATTAGAAAAAAGGAACCAAGCAAATTCAGAAATTCCTCAAAGTTCCATCGTAACTTAGACTTGTGATTTTATTTGATCCGCCCGTCTGATTTTGAATCCGACTTCAGTACCGAGTTCCTAGCGAAGACAGCTACAACTGGACGTAAGTTTTGTTATGTTTAGACACTAGTTGAAATTATGCTATTATCAGAATCGAATATGAATCATATATGGTGTTTCTGATATAGTAGGCATCGTATAATTGAAGTCAGATCGGAGAACAGACTGTGTATGTAATTGTTATGATTTTCGGAGTTGATTTGATTGAGATTAGATATCAGATTTGTATTATGATGGAAATTACGGCTTATACTGTTACTGTTACGATGTCTGGTATTATATCTGTGATGTTGAGATTGAAGGGGTTAGCGAGACTGTATTATTATGCCGTCGAAACATCAGTAGATTGATATTGATCAGATTTACGATTGACTGAGATTGTATTGTTGTACCGTATGTTGATTGACATTGATCAGATTGTATGTTGATTTGAGTATTGTTCAGAACAGGTTCTGAATTGAGTTATATATTGATATTGTGTCTGTTCGGTATTGTTATTACCATATTGAGAATGGACAGAGTTGAATTCAGGACTTCGTCTTCGTCAGAGCGAGAAGATAAAGGTATAAATTAAAGTTGAGTTGGGATTGCACAACTCGAGCGAGGTTTGGCTCGAGTTTCCCTAAATCACATACTTTATTTCATTGCATTGACATTTGAAAATTATCAGATTGTTATGTTTAGCTTATTGAATTATAGCAGAGCAAGAGTTTGAGTCTAGGACAGATCAGCCTAGCTAGGGCAGAACCGCCGAGTCTTTTTCAGAACCGCTAAGACTCTAGACTTACGGTGTATCGAAGAGCTTAGATGTAGAACGACTTCTATTATAGACATTTGATACAGCATGCTGAAGTCTAAATTAGATCGGGATCCCTAGGTTAGAAATAAGTTGAGATAAGATAACAAGTCATTGACTTAAATACAGATTCGTATTGATTCATGTCATCAGATTGGATATATGTCTTAATAATTGTTTATGCTTTTATATATGTTTATATTAAATGCATATGTATACATTGTTTATACTGGGATATGTATATCTCACCGGAGTTATCCGGCTGTTGTCTTGTTTGTATGTGTGAATGACAACAGGTGGGGCAAGATCAGGGTCAAGAGGATGATGAGAGATCGAGTTTAGAGTGGTGATTCCGGACTTGGATGTAGACTTGGTTTAATACTTGAAATTTAGTATTTGAACCTTAGACTAGTTTGAATAATTGTTGTACATTATTGTACTTATATACTGAGATATATATTAGTTACATTCCACTACATTCCATAGTTATATTTTAAAAAAAGAAAAATTTTTAGACCCTGTGTATCTTAATTGATAATTAAATCCCAAAGATGATTAAGAAGATGATTAGCGTCTGGGTCCCCAAAACAGGTGGTATCAGAGCGATAGATCATTTAGACTGAGATAGAAGAGAATGAGCGGGGTAGAATGAGTTTTTTCTTTCCTTGCATGTGATTGCTAGCATGAGATTTATTTTAATGTTGACTTACATTGTGGGTGCTAGCATGACATTACGCTTTACTGCTTTGAAATACATGTTATCTAATTATCTGATTTGAATTGGTAATATGTATTATTGAGTATGAATCAGATTTGATTCTTGATCAGCAGTAAGATGATCAGAGAAAGATTGGAACAGATTTGTAGTATTTGTGTACTAATATTTTGATTAGCTAGATAAACCTCCACGGAGAATTCCAGAAAGGGGTAGTACTTCGACTGAACAGATAGATGTATCAGAAACTCAGATGGAAATAAAGTTGAAAGAGTTTCAGTTATTTCAGCCGCCGATTCTGAGTGGTATCGAGACGTCAAAAGATTGTGAGAACTGGTTTGATGACATAGAAATACTGTTCCATTTACTTGATTGTACAGATGAACAGAGAGTTAAAATGGTGCCTAATCAGTTACGAGAAGCCGCCAGGAGTTGGTGGATTACAAGTAAAAGAATGTTAGAACAGAGAGGTACAGTGATTTCGTGGGAAATATTCAAAACTGAATTTTAACGAAGATTTTTCTCAGTTTCGTACCGAGAGGACAAGAAAGCAGAGTTTGAGAATTTTAGACAAGGTCAACTGAATATTGAAGGATATGTTGCTAAATTCTATACTCTACTGCGTTTTGCTCCTCATGTAATTGGGAATGATGAAGCTGTAGCGGATCAGTTCATCAGAGGATTGAACTCGGAGATAGTTGCATTGATGAATATGCAGCGACCTTACCATTTTGCTGATGCCTTGAGTAGAGCGAAGAGAGCGGAGGCGAGTCTGATTAGACAACTAAAAAAGGTGTGTGCGATACAACCCCAGACAAAGCAATCCCCTCTCCGATTTGATCGCAGCAGCACGAGTGTAAAGCAAGATTTTCTGAAAGCTCGAAAGAAACAGTTTAAGAAGTTAGGGAGCGGACTGAGTGGTTCATCTAGCTCCAGTGGTTCTAGCCCGAGTTATACTGGAGTGTATTGCAGAACTTGCAGAGGCAGACATTCCGCGGAGCAATGCCCAGGGAATTACTGGTATTTGTCGTATCTACCGACAGCCGAGACACTTTGCTAGAGTTTGTCCACAGAGAGATTCCCGAATATTTCAGGGATCAGGACCATCTGGTGGTAGTGACCGAGGAACAGACCCAAGAGGCACTTGATGATATAGTAGCAGGTACTATTCTTTTATAATTATGTTGCATATGTATTGATATATACTAATGCATTTCTTATGATTATCTTCGACTGAGTTGCATTGATATATATGGTACCTGTTGGGTCTGTTTATACTGTAGTATTAATTTCCTTACCTTTGGGTGAAATGTTGATATCAGATATTTCTGTGAAATAGTGTATACTACAGTAGGAGAAGAATGAGATCGAGTTAGATTATGATGTACTTGTGTTTTCTTATTTGACTGCATTATTGATGTTAATATGCAAAACAAGTACTACAGAACTATTATAGATTCCTTTCAGGAGAGTATAAGATTCAGACCAGATATTGCTGATGAGTAAAGATTTCATGATAAGGATTCTAGATTTAGAATTCCTTTGATATTTGTATTTTCTATGACTCGATGGTTACAGAAAGGAGCAGATGGCCTCCTTATGTATTCGGTAGAAGTACTGAAATCGAGCCTAGCATTGGCAGATTTGCCAATGATGTACGAGTTGGCTGATAATTGTCCAGATGAAATTCCAGATTTGCCTAGAATTGGAAGATAGACTTCAGAATTGAATCGATATCGATACTAATTGTTTTATCAGAATTCAGTACAAAATAATATTAAATGTACAGAATGATACAGAATGAATTGAAAAAAGTGAAAGATCAGTAGAAGAGTATCGACCAGGAGTTACATCTGATTTAGTGTTTCTCTTTGGCATGTTGCAGTATATTCAGAGATATTCTGATGATTTCATGCTCGTTGTATCTATGATATTTTGATATATTTGCAGCATCTGATTTATTGAATCGAATATTTGAAGATTGTATTGAATATTCTGAGAACTGTGATTATTGTATAAAGAAATTATTCAGATATAAATCCTGCTTGAAACAGATTGTATTCATAGTATGTGATATCTGAAGTAGTATACCGATTGATGTTGACACAGTTGAGGTCATGATCAGTGACTGAAAATGATACCGATATCAGAAAGATCAGAATTTTCAGAAATGTCAGAAATGTCAGAAATTTATTTTTGTCTAAGTTGGTAGATTAACTTATCCAATTATGTTTTGAACTGCTTGAGAATTGTTAGCTTCTAGATCAGTATAGATTATTGATATTCCGAATCTGATTTGATAGTACCGTTTTTCTAATCCATGTTTGATACAGAATATTGTGAACCTTGGAGAGTATATACTGTTCAAACCGAATCAAAGTTGATTTCGAGAATTAAAGCAGTTTAGAAATATGATCAGAATGTTCAGAACTTAATTTAGATCATCAGAGCAGAGCATCGATTAGAGTAACAGATACGTGATTTTTACTGTATGAGAATGATTATCTTTTGTTGTCAAATGTTTCAGAATGGTACAACAGAATTTGATATCGATAGTCAGAACCGAATACCAGGTAGGTATTTTTCTTTAAATTATATTATTAACTGATTTGTTTGTATCAAATAGTTCGAATCTGAAATGACAGATAATGTCAGAAACACACATTAGTATATTTAGTTTTCATTTTGGTGGCTGAGAATGTATAATATTCGGACAGACAGTTTTGATATAGACAGATTAAATCAGTTATGATAGAATTTGTATTGAAATGTTGGAAGGAATTGTACTGAAATGTCTGAATTGACAATAAATGAAGACAGAAAGATAGAAATCAGAAGATTTATTACAGAATTGTTTATTTCTGAATAGAAATGGGAGTACATTTCTATGAATTTCGTAATGAAATTACCGTTATCCTTTCAAGATGGTGATATTATATGATTGTGATTGACAGATTGTTCAATCCATATATATAGTAGTTTGTACAAGATGACGTACAAACATGACCAGAGGACAAAGAGCGATGTCAAAGAAATGGTCAGATTGACCAGAATATAGAAATAGACTATAGCAGATTGTGAATTTTGATTGAATTTGTATTTATGGCAGAATATACCATGAACTCTTTCATATATTATTCACAGAATGACAGATAGCCAGAGTGTACTATCCAGATATTGGAAGATAATTATGGAGCTGTAGTGCTAGATGCTAGCACTAGTTGACATGACATATTGTCACTATATGAATTATTGTATAATGATAGCTATCAAATGAGTATTAAGATAGCTACAGATGAGATATTGTACGGTGAGTACTGCGGATTTCCTTTGAATGGGAATGATATTACGGTGATATCTGAGATTGAATTTGTTGAAAGCAGAAATCTGATAAAGAAAATGAAGCTGATTCAGAAAAGAATGAAAACCAGCTTCGAATGAACAGACTGAATAGGCCAAAGTCGGACGATGACTATTGGTATTTGAAGCCGGAGGTTGAGTAGATCCTTGACCGGGATAAACAGATTTGATAACAGCTGATGATGTTGATTTGTTATGAGTTGTTGATTGGTATAAACAGATGTTGTATAGCCAGTATTGCGAGATTGATTTTGTCAGACCTATTTTGAGGGGTATTACGATATTATACTTTTGAATTCTTATTCCAGATTGGAATCGGAGATCCGTAAAAGTAAGATATTTCAGAACGAAGATTATTCTGTTATTAAAAACACAGTAAGATTATCAGAATCTCAAAGAAACTATTTGAGAGATAGAATCTAATATAAGACTGAGATTTCAGGATTGGTTTAGAGAGATGAGTTTTCTGATTAACCTCTATTATACATTTCTGGCGTTTATATATCTGATTTGATTGCCTGTGAGTTCGAGGACGAACTCAGATCTAAGAGGGGAGAAATGTAAGGCCCGAGATTTAATTACTGTAATCAGATGTTGATTAATTTACAAGATTGTGATGAATGAAGGTTTTAGGAGTTCTAGTGACGAAGCCGGGCGTTGGTTTATTTTAAGCCAAGATGTTGAACCGAACATCTCAAGATGTTGGGCCGAACATCTCGTGCCCGAGCGGTAGAAAAGAACCGCCCGAGCGCCAATTTTACTTCTTGGACAGAATGTTTGGCGCCCGAGCGGTAGAATATTACCGCTCGAGCGCCAGGAGATGTTCAGCCGAGTATCTCGACAGAAACTTCCGCGCCCGCCGCTTGCAAAACCTGAAAAGAATACACGTTGATTTACATGCAACAAGTGGATATATATATATATATATATATATATATATATATATATATATATTATATATATATATATATATATGTTAACAAACAATAATCCTCAGAAAATTAGAAGAAAGGAACAAAGCAAACTTCAGAAATTCCTCAAAGTTCCATCGTAACTTAGACTTGTGATTTTATTTGATCCGCCCGTCTGATTTTGAATCCGACTTCAGTACCGAGTTCCTAGCAAAGACAGCTACAACTGGACGTAAGTTTTGTTACGTTTAGACACTAGTTGAAATTATGCTATTATCAGAATCGAATATGAATCATATATGGTGTTTCTGATATAGTAGGAATCGTATAATTGAAGTCAGATCGGAGAACAGACTGTGTATGTAATTGTTATGATTTTCGGAGTTGATTTCATTGAGATTAGATATCAGATTTGTATTATGATGGAGATTACGGCTTATACTGTTACTGTTACGATGTCTGGTATTATATCTGTGATGTTGAGATTGACGGGGTTAGCGAGACTGTATTATTATGCCGTGGAAACATCAGTAGATTGATATTGATCAAATTTATGATTAACTGAGATTGTATTGTTGTACCGTATGTTGATTGACATTGATCAGATTGTATGTTGATTTGAGTATTGATCAGAACAGGTTCTGAATTGAATTATATATTGATATTGTGTCTGTTCGGTATTGTTATTACCAGATTGAGAATGGACAGAGTTGAATTCAGGACTATCGTCTTCGTCAGAGCGAGAAGATAAAGGTATAAATTAAAGTTGAGTTGGGATTGCACAACTCGAGCGAGGTTTGGCTCGAGTTTCCCTAAATCACATACTTTATTTCATTGCATTGACATTTGAAAATTACCAGATTGATATGTTTAGCTTATTGAATTATAGCAGAGAAAGAGTCTGAGTCTAGGACAGATCAACCTAGCTAGGGCAGAACCGCCGAGTCTTTTTCAGAACCGCTAAGACTCTAGACTTACGGTGTATCGAAGAGCTTAGATGTAGAACGACTTCTATTATAGACATTTGATACAGCATGCTGAAGTCTAAATTAGATCGGAATCCCTAGGTTAGAAATAAGTTGAGATAAGATAACAAGTCATTGACTTAAATACAGATTCGTATTGATTCATGTCATCAGATTGGATATATGTCTTAATAATTGGTTATGCTTTTATATATGTTTATATTAAATGCATATGTATACATTGTTTATACTGGGATATGTATATCTCACCGGAGTTATCCGGCTGTTGTCTTGTTTGTATGTGTGAATGACAACAGGTGGGGCAAGATCAGGGTCAAGAGGATGATGAGAGATCGAGTTTAGAGTGGTGATTCCGGACTTGGATGTAGACTTGGTTTAATACTTGAAATTTAGTAGTTGAACCTTAGACTAGTTTGAATAATTGTTGTACATTATTGTACTTATATCCTGAGATGTATATTAGTTACATTCCACTACATTCCACAGTTATATTTTAAAAAAGAAAAATTTTTAGACCCTATTTATCTTAATTGATAATTAAATCCCAAAGATGATTAAGAAGATGATTAGTGTCCGGGTCCCCACACTAGTGGACCTAGTAGAGTACAAATAATTAAATTAATTCAATTGTTGGATTAATTAAAAAACATTAGGCCTTGTAGAGCCCAATTAGAAATAATTATCAAACTAGTGGGCTTGAGTAAAATCAAGTAAAGTTTAAATGGCCTCAAAAGTGTTTGGGACATTTCAATAAAAGTCCATGGGCCTTGTAATTGTCACAAGCCCAAGTAGAACGCATGCAAGGGAGGTGAAGGGTTGGAGGCAATTTTTTCAATATCCAAGGCATGGCATGCAACTTTTTGCTTTTGCTTTTTGCCCAACCAAGAAATATGTTTTCTCCTTCTCTCCTACTACACTAGATGGCAGAAATATACCTCTCTTTTCTCTCCGATTTTTGTTCTTCAATGGTTGAGGAAACAATACACTTCTCAAAGAAAAATACTCTAATTTTTCTAGTGCAAAATTAGAGTGGTTCTAGCTAGTTGGTGGTGGGCTTAATATTTGAGCAAGGTGGGCTCAAAGGGAAGCTTGAAGATTTTCTTGCCATTCAAGAGCTAAGGTGTTTACACCTTACTTGGAGACATCATCAATCTCTTAAGATTGATAGGTACATTTCTATAAACATCCTATGTATGACATTTTGGTGTTTTTGTATACGCTACATGCTAGTACATGAGGTGTTCAAGAAAATTTTTCCTTTAAAATTTTCGGTTTTCTTGCCCCTTAAAACATTTTTGAATTTCCGTTGTGAATTTGAGAACCTAAAATCGATCCCTTTCAGGACTATTGTGTCAGATCGCCACGTTAAACTCTTGAGTTACTTTTGGAAAACGTTCTGGGCTAAACTTGGCACAAAATTGTTGTTTTCTACTACTTGTTATCCTCAAACGGATGGGCAAACTGAAGTTGTTAATATGACTTCAGGAACACTTTTGCGTGCTATACTTAAGAAGAACTTAAAGAATTGGGGAGATTTTTTGCCATTTGTTGACTTTGCTTATAATCGCTGCATGCATTCTTCTACTTATTATTCGCCATTTGAGATTGTATATGGTTTTAATCCTTTGACTCCGTTGGATTTGATTTCTTTACCTGTGAGTGAAAGGTTAAATATGAATGGCAAAAGGAAGGCTGAATTTGTTAGGATTTTGCATGAAAAGGCCAAAGCCAACATTGAGAAGAAAGAATGAGCAATATGCCAAACAAGGGGAAAAAGAAGGTGGTATTTGAGAAAGGTGATTGGGTGTGGCTACACTTGAGGAAAGAAAGGTTTCCTGAGAAGCGGCGTTCAAAGCTACTACCTAGGGGTGATGGGCCATTTCAATTCCTCGAGAGGATCAATGACAACGCCTACAAACTTGATCTACCAGGTGAGTATAACGTGAGTTCTACTTTTAATGTTAGTGATTTGTCGTTGTTTGATGTTGGTGATGAACATGATTTGAGTACAAATGTAATAGACAAGCCTGGTGAATGGTACGGTTTAAGATTTTGTATGTTTATTGACTCCTTGGTTAAGTTTAAGTATAGTTTTGATGTTAAGAGTTGCGATTTATGGTTTATAATATTGTTGGTTATACTTGTTATGCGGTTTTATTGTAGCGTCGTTGTGGTTTAATTCATGGTAATTCATATGTTGAGCCAATTGGTAGGAGGCCATTTGGGTTGGTTAGATAAGTTATAGAGTTGAAACTTTCCTGTTGAGAGTGTCGCCGAATTATGAGGAGAAGCAGCGTTGCAATTCGATTTTAGTTGCAAAGTTTGTTGTTGGCTACAGAGGTGACCTCACCTGCGGTCATTTAGACACCGCACCGGCGGTGATTGGGCAGAGGCGTCACCGCACCTGTGGTCTGTTGAGCAGCGCACCCGCGGCCGTCACTTTGGATTTTAAGAAGTGTTACAGAATGCCTAGCGCACCCGCGGTGTATTTTGGAGCGCACCCGTGGTGCGTGAATAGTAAAAACGTGTTTTGGTATTTTAAGTGATATAAGGCAAGAGTTGGCTCTTATTCTCTCATTTCTCTCCTCGCTTCTCGATTCTTCATCTCCAAGGTGACCTAGGGTTCTCCATTTTCTTACTTTTGTGCCTTTGATTCAAGCCTATTGTTGGATTATTGTAGTGGGAACAAGGTCATTGTTGGTTCAAGGATCTAAGGTAAGCTTGTGGTATAGTTTATTCTTGGTTTATGATGTTGGGAAATCATGGGTTTGTTGATGGTGTTGGTTTTATGGATTTATTGTGATGCTTGTTTGATTATTGGGTTATTAATGGCGCAATATATAGTTTATTGTTGTAGGAAGTGTACCAAGAGATTAGAATCAAGTGATCCAAGTGTAGTAAGTGGAATTCATTTCTTTATGCTCACATGATAATATATGTATTGTGTTTCAATGGTTTTAACATGTTATTTCCTTCCATTTGATTCATGCTATGTATTAATACACTTTGTTGTATATTAGAGGCATTTTATGTCTCAATTATGTCAAAGGGAATACAAAAGAAAAGAGTATGCAAAGTGTTTGGTTTAATGCCTAAAAGAGAGTTCAAATGATTTATTGGATTGATAGATACATAGTCAGAGATTGCATGCAATTAGTTGATAAACGACCATAGACTTATATCCCAACAGAGCATCGATTCATATCGATGGGATATAGGTACAGAGACAGAGATACTATCTAGATATCAACCCATCAGAGAAAAGAGAAATACTATCGCTATTGCTATTCATGCTATGATATTTATGTTTCAGAGTTGATGGTATTTAATGTTTTCAAAGTTATGTTTTTCAGAGTATGCTATGTATCCATTGCTATGTAAGAGTTTCACTGATGCGAACACGGAAGGTCAAGCCCCAAGGAAAGCATGGCAACCTTTAGAGTTGCTGGAGGGACCAATCACGAGGGGACGTCTGAAGAGGTTCAAAGAAGCATTGAATGGGCTTATGAGCAAAGAAGACGGATTTACCAGCGAAGTACAGAGTGATGAAAGGTTTGTGATGCATGGGAATCATATGAACATTATTCAAGAATCAATGCAAAACGGAGCGCAAATCAAGGCAAGGCACGCATCTGCGCAAGCTCGCGCACATGCACCGAGAAGGAGCGCGCATATGTGCGAGGGGTACTGGACACCGATGGTTTTAACAGAAGAATTCGCGCATATGCGCTATTCGCGCATATGCGCCAGACTAGGGCGCGCATATGCGCGACATAGGCAGAGATATGCGCGCATCTGCACGAGTTGTGGCGCGCACATGCGCGACAGTGGCAGAGACTTGCGCGCATACGCGCGAGTTGGGGTGCGCATATTCGCGCGGCGCAGATTTTTCCTAGTTTAGAGTTTACATTATTTTGGTAACTAGATTTGGTATATTTGATTATATGTAAACATATTGCTCGAAAATTTGGGACACTTTTCAGTCATTATTATTGAGTTTATACAAAACTTTTGAGTTTTCTCTCAAACTCTTTCAAGGCTTTGCTTTGTAAATCAAAATCAAACTTATCAAAGTTTTTACTTTGTGGCGTTTGTCGGTTGATTTCATATGTATTGTCAAGGACATGTCCTTCGAAGGTTCGTTTGATTTATCAATTGTTTCATTGTGATTCTTTGTTACTAAACCACGTAGTTTAGGGGTGAAAATCACGTCTTATTTGAATCAAAAGATCGGGACAAAAAAACAATCCTTGTTTGTTATTGAATTTGAGGGCGCTATTCATATTTAATCGTGTTTGCATGTTCTTACGCACGTGGATCATATCATTTGGTATCAGAGCTTTGGCTCATTGAATTCAAGTAAGTTTACCTTCGTTCTATTATCAGATCTAATTATTCTTTCGTTCCGCTTTCAAATCTGTTTTGTTCTATGAGTCTTCATCGTTCGTGATTCTGTGATACACGAAATTTGTGCCTTATTTTTTTTTCTTTGAATTTTCGGAATTCTTAGAGCAAAAAAAAATACAAAAAATCCGAAAATTCACCATTATTTCTTTTTGACATTTTGTTCTGTTCCTTTTTGTGAGTCATATACAAGTATCTTACACAGTCAAAAAATAAAATAAAATAAAAATAATATTTATCTTCAAATTGCTTGTCTACGCAGTCCAAGTGAGTCGATCACATTTGTTCACAAGTTGAACTTGGTTGTTTGATATTCAAATACAAGCTTGAGAACACTTTAGAGAGAAACATTAAATTCGAGTGGAAACATTTGAGTGTGAGTGTTGTTTCTTTAGATTGACTAGTGAATATTTGTTGTGAGCAAAAAAAAATTGAGAGAAAAGACGAGTGGATTTCTTTGGAGTGGCCGTGAGCATTTGGGTGAGGATTATTTTGTTTCTACTAACGTTTTCTTGCAGGTACAAATTTGAAATTAGATGGAGAGAGAGGTAAGAGATAGTTCGAACCCGGGGTTGTCTAAGGTTCAAATGGAGGCGTTGTTTGGGCATTTTAGTAAGATGATGAGAGATGAATTAGAGCCCCTACAATTGAGGTTGGATAAGCTTGAAGTTAGTACTAGTGGGAGTAAATCCAAACCTAAGGATTTGGGTAGAGAGGATGAGGAGTATGATTTGGGAGGAGATGAGGAGAGCCAAAAGGAAAATTGGGGTAGGAATGGAAGAGGTAGAGGAATTGGGAGAGGAAGAAGAGAAGCCGTACGGGGTAGATACGATGGGAATAGGGAAGATGGTAACATGGGTAGCATTAAGATGAAAATTCCATCGTTCCATGGGAAGTCTGACCCGGAAGCGTACTTAGAGTGGGAAAAGAGGTTAGAATTTGTATTTGAGTGTCACCACTACTCCGAACAAAAGAAGGTGAGGTTGGCGGTGGTGCAATTCTTAGACTATGCTCTCATTTGGTGGGATCAATTAGTGACCACTAGAAGGAGGTTGTGACACCTCTGACCCGAATTAATAAAATACAGCGGAATTTAAAATTTTTATTTAAAGAGAGGAAGGATTCAAAATGCATTACCATAAAACATTCACAACCAAAATAAATACATGATCATTCCAATATTATAACAAAAATACAAAATATCATTCCTATGATCATGTCCAAAAATGTCAACAAAATATCATCTTCCTCCTTCTCTATATGCATATGACTCCGGCCCACAATCAACGTCCTGGTCCGTCGCTCTGATCTACATCACCTGAATAAACTGAAATGAGTATAAAACTCAGCAAGTGGAACTCTTACATAGCAATAGACATAGCATACTCTGAAAATCATAGCTTTAAAAACATAAATACCATCAACTCTGGAATGTAGATAATAAAGCATAGCATAACAATAAGATGTATTTCTCTTTTCTCTGTATTGGATTGATATCTATATAGTATCTCTGTCTCTGTACCTATATCCCATCGATATAAATCGAAAACTCTGAGGGATATAAGCCTATTGTCGTTGATCAACTAATTGCATGCAATCTCTGACTATGTATCTATCAATCCAATAAATCAATTTGAATTCTCTCTTTGGCATTTCAACAAACACTTTGCAAACTCTTTTCTCTTGTATTCCCTTTTTAATAATTGAGACATAAAATGCCTCCAATATACATAACAAGTGTATCAATACATAAACATGAATCAAATGAAGGGAATAACACATTAAAACCATTGAAAAACAATACATATAGTATCATGTGAGCACAAAAAAATGAGATTCCACTTACAACCACTTGAAACCTTGGTTCTAAACTTTTGGTTGAAATCCTACAACAATATACCATAAATAACACCATCAACATCTCAATAATCAAAAACCCATGTCAATTAATCCATAAAACCAACACATCCATCAAACCCATATCACATCTCCCCCAAAACCAAGAATAAACAAGACCAAAAGCTTACCTTAGCTTCCTAGAACCAAGAAGAACTTAGATCTCAACACAACAATCCCCCAAGATCCAAGAATCAAAGGTAGGAAATCAAAGAAAATGAGGAAACCCTAGCTCCAAGGAGAGAAATATCGAAAAAGAGGGGAAAGAAGTGAGGGAAATGAAGCCAACTCATCCAATATAACACTTAAAATCTCGAAACACGCTTTTGCTGTGCGCGACCGCGGGTGCGCTCCAATCCTTACCGAGGGTGCGCTAAGCTCACGGCAATCCCACCAAAACTCTGAAAATTACGACCGCGGGTGCGGTGCTAACATTACCGCGGGAGCGGTGCCTTCACCGCGGGTGCGGTACCAACTACACCGCGGGTGCGGTGTCTCTACGGCAATTCTACTCAAAATGCTAAAATCAAGACCGCGGGGGCGCTGCTGCAAGGACCGCGGGTGCGGTGATGTCACGACAAAAACAATCTTTAAAGCATTTAAAATCGAACCGCAACGCTGATACAATACAACTATCATCAATGAACATCAACAATACCACAAAACAATAATAACCAACAACACTATAACCCATAAACACAACTATAATATCACACTAAACTAAACCTTAACCAAATAACCAATAATCATACGAAGACTTAAACCGTACCGTACACCGGGCTAGGCTATTACAGAGGTATAATGAGAGACCATAGAAACTTGGGATGAGATGAAGAAAGTGATGAGAAAATGGTTTGTGCCTAATCACTATCATAAGGAGATGCTCAAGAGGCTACAAACTTTGAAGCAAGGGTTAAAGATTGTGGAAGACTACTATAAGGAGATGGAGGTAGTCATGATTAGGGAAAATATTGAGGAGGTTAGTGAGGCAACCATGGCTCGTTTTCTTTGTGGTTTGAACAGGGAAATTAAAGATCAAGTGGAGCTTAGGCACTACTTGGATCTAGACGAGATGGTGCAAATGGCCATAAAGGTGGAGCAACAACTTAAAAGGTGAGGAGTTGGTCGCACCAATCAAACTTGAGGTTCATCATCTTCTTGACGGTAAAATGTGTTGGATCCCGGTTTTCTACACGCCCAAACGCAGCGGAAGTTTTAAAATTTTGTTTATTTTGACAATCAAAATATATTTTGGGCGCTCGTATAATTTTATCATAGACATTCATAGGGTGTAAAGAATGTTATACCTTTGGTGAATAAATCACGTGTCTCCAACTACACCGGTATTAGCGGACGTAGCTCTTGTTGTGTGGGGACCCGGGCTCTAATTCTTTTCTTTGGGATTAAAACGGATCATTAATATAAAAAGAGGGTCAAATTTTTGCTTTTACATTAACTCAAATGAGAGCTAACATAAGAAGTCTCTATGTTATTCAACAACATAATATACAAACATAAGATACAAATATGTCTGGTTCCAAACCATATTCGACAACTAGTAATTAAATACAGTACATGCCAAAAGTACAACTACTAGTTCTTCTGCTATGCCCGAGATCACCACGCTATGTCCATCTCTCATCCTCTGCGTGACCCTGATCCTGCCCCACCTGTTGTTATGCACACATACAGACATAACAACAGCCGGAAAACCGGTGAGAACAAATCCCAGTATAAACATGTATACATGCATATAATCAATTAAACATGAAACATGCTATCATGAATGACATCATATGCACATGCAATGCAATGCGAATCAAACCATGTCTGGACTCGACTCGACTAGAACTCTAGGGATCCCGGTGTGAATAAGACGTCACTACCTACCCTCCAATCGGGGTAATGAACGTATCATTCCTAGACTTCGGTCTGAGCTGTATCAACGGCGGCAATAAGAGTAATACCTACTCCTATGCTGAGATACACCGAAACGTCTAGCTATTTGACAATGCCTGTCAAAGACTCTCCTATCTTAGATGCAATGAATATCAATATGTAAACAAAGTATAATCATATTCATATCTGAATATCACACTGATCATACATGCTTGAATACAATTCTGAAATCAAAGCATAAACATGTTAAAAGATTGAATATAATGCTATACACAATTCATAAACATGTTACAATATATCTAATAATACTCGTATGTGATTTTGGTTGGGAAACTCAAATAATATCTTATTTGAGTTACATCTCCCCAAACAAAACATGACTTATACCTTTCTTTGTTAAACCTTTGTCGATGTCGAGGTCTCGATGTCGAAGTGAGGTAAGATGAATCTGAAATGGAATGTTGATATACAATTTATCAATTACTAATCCAAATCAACACCTATCCACTCTCAATACTTGATCTAGATACAATTTGACGGCATAACGACGTAATTCTCGATACCGGTCAATCCAATTCTCACTAATCAACATTGTATCATTCTAAACTCATGATTATTCTCCCAAACATTAGATAATACTCAGATCTTGTATAATCTTAGCTCTAAACATGCTGGAAAAGAGTAATAATCGTATCCAACATCCGTTATTCGATCCGGTTGCGTTTCTACGATAACAATTCTCTCAAGAACACATATATATAAGCATATCAGCATTTCCCCAATATGTAATTCTCAAAACATGCTGGAATTAAACAATACTTACATCACTTTGTAGCTAACAATGAGAGGAGCTCAAAACCGAAGTCGGATTTAATTTTGGATTGCTAAATCTTGCAAAATCACAATTATAAAGTCTAAGAAATGAAGCTTCTCTACTCTGAAGTTCGAACCCTTCTGCTGAAATGAAAAAGGAATCAACGCCAATCTTATATATATATTGCATGGTTCAAGACACATGGAAAATCCTTTGAAATACACGTCTCGCGCATATGCGCGGCATTACTCGCGCATGTGCGCGAGACCTACTGTCTCGGCAATTCAACACCTCGCGCATATGCGCCACTCGACTCGCGCATATGCGCCACTGCTTCTGAATGCGCCGCGCATGTGCGCCACTACTCTCGCGCATATGCGCCAATGTTTCTGTACCGACCGCGCATATGCGCGGCTAAACTCGCGCATGTGCGCCATAGCTGCTGGAAGGATCGCGCATATGCGCGCATTATCTTCGCACATGTGCGCTGGAGCTTCGACCTTTCTCCTCTCTTTTGTACATTTTGCCTTCCTTTTTAAATCCAATAAAATACATCTATAATCATCTTAATTCTTAACAATTCTGTCTGATTATGATCACTAAATCTTCGAGCCTTACATTTCTCCCCCTCTAAGAAATGAGTTCGTCCTCGAAATCGCATGCCATTTTATCAATGCAAGTACAAAAGTAATCACATCAATACTAAACAAATACTTACATCATTGAAATAACTCGGGGTGTTTATGTCTCATGCTGGCTTCTCTCTCCCATGTCGCTTCCTCAATGCCATGACGACTCCACTGAACTTTCACGAGTGGAATATTCTTCGTTCTGAGCTTCTTTTCTTTCCGATCAAGAATCTGTATCGGTTGTTCCACATAGCTCAATGTCTGATCAAGTTCAGCTTCGTCAGGTTGAATGACATGAGAAATGTCTGGCATATACTTACGCAACATCGATACATGAAAGACATCATGTATCCCAGATAGAGTAGGAGGAAGTGCAAGTCGATAAGCTCGATCGCCAATCTTTTCAAGAATCTCGTAAGGACCAATGTATCGAGGAGATAGTTTCCCGCGTTTGCCAAATCGAACAACGCCTCTAAATGGAGAAATCTTTAAGAATACTCTATCTCCGGCCTCGAATACTAACGGTCTACGTCTGATATTGGCATACTTTGCTTGTCGATCTTGTGCTGTCTTCATCCTCTTCTGAATAAGTTTCACCTTCTCTATCATGTCACGAATCATATCTGGCCCAAGTTCTGGTACCTCTGAGACGTCATCCCAGTATAGCGGAGATCTGCACTTCTTGCCATACAAAGCTTCAAACGGTGACATCTCGATACTCGTCTGATAGCTATTATTGTAAGAGAATTCGCAAAGAGATAGAGAATCTTGCCAACCAATGCCAAAATCTAGCACGACGGCTCTCAACATATCCTCTAAAGTCTGGATAGTCCGCTCTGACTGTCCGTCTGTCTGAGGATGGTAAGCAGTACTCAGGTGTAATGTCGTACCTAAGGCCTGCTGTAAACTATGCCAGAAGTGTGAAGTGAATCGTGGATCACGATCTGACACGATAGACTTCGGCACTCCATGTAATCTGACTATCTCTCGAACATATATCTCCGCCATCTGATCGTGTCTGTAAGTCATTCGGTACGGGATGAAACAAGCTGATTTGGTCAATCTGTCGATAACGACCCAAATTGCATCACAGCCTCGGGAAGATCGGGGTAACTTCGTCACAAAATCCATGGAAATGTGGTCCCATTTCCATTCAGGAATGGCTAGACTCTGAAGTAATCCACCAGGCTTCTTCCTCTCAGCTTTCACCTGTTGGCAGTTCAAACACTTAGACACAAATTCGACAATGTCTGACTTCATTTGTTTCCACCAGAACTGTGTCTTCAAGTCATTGTACATTTTCCTGCCACCCGGATGAATGCTGAACCGACTACAATGTGCCTCTGTCAGAATCTGCTGTCTCAAATCTGCAACATATGGCACAACTAGACGGTTATTCACGTACAACACATGATCTCGTACCTGATATTCTGATACATTGCCCTGATCTGACCATTTGGATTGATCTTTGCACATTCTGATCAGTTCTTTGTGCTTCCTTGATCCTCATAATCAAATTGGGCTCAACTTGGATCGTAAAAAGTCGTAGTGGTTTACTATCTGTATCAAATTCTAATCCAGATGTACAACAATTTTCAACTAATTTGTTAACACCTATCGTCGATAAGGACAAAGAACATACCTTACGACTCAAGGCATCTGCTGCTGCATTTGACTTCCCTGGATAATATTTGATTTCACAATCAAAATATTTCAGTAGATCAAGCCATCTACGCTGCCTCATGTTCAGTTCTGATTGAGAGAATAGGTACTTTAGGCTCTTGTGATCGGAGAAGATCTCAAATTTCTCGCCGTAGAGATAATGACGCCAAATCTTTAATGCAAATACGATAGCCGCCAATTCCAGATCATGAATGGGGTATCGAACTTCATGTGGCTTCAATTGTCTCTAGGCGTATGCGATCACATGGCCTCGCTGCATAAGAACACATCCCAAACCTCTATGAGAAGCATCACAATATACAACGAAATCACCCGTACCTGAAGGTATCGTCAGTACTGGAGCACTGGTCAGCCTTTTCTTCAACTCTAGAAAGCTAGACTCGCACTCCTCTGACCAAACAAATGGTGCATTCTTTTGCGTCAATTGAGTTATTGGCTTGGCAATACTGGAGAAATCTTTAATAAATCTTCTGTAGTATCCGGCTAAGCCCATGAAACTGCGTATTTCTGGTACAGAAATCGGTCTCGATCAACTGATCACCGCTTCCACTTTACTCGGATCAACAGAAATACCATCTCCAGATATGATATGCCCCAAGAATACAACTCGATTCAGCCAAAACTCACACTTTGACAATTTAGCATACAGTCGCTCGTTTCTCAACGTCTGCAAAACAATTCTGAGATGCTCTGCATGCTCATTTCTGTTCTTCGAATACACCAAAATGTCATCAATGAAGACAATCACAAATTCATCTAAATACCTCTGAAACACTTGGTTCATCAAGCCCATAAATACCGCAGGAGCATTTGTTAAACCAAAAGGCATAACAATAAATTCGTAATGCCCATACCTGGTTCGAAATGCTGTCTTCGATATATCTACATCTCGAACTCGAAGCTGATGATATCCGGATCGCAAGTCAATCTTAGAATACACAGAGGATCCCTGCAACTGATCAAATAGGTCATCGATCCTAGGCAAAGGATATTTGTTCTTGATCGTTGCCTTGTTCAGTTGTCCTGTAATCAATACACAAACGCATCGAACCATCTTTCTTCCGCACAAACAGCACCGGAGCGCCCCAAGGAGATACACTAGGTCTTATATATCCCTTGGCCAGAAGGATCTTCTAGCTGTGCTTTCAGTTCTTTTAGTTCGATGGGTGCCATCCTATATGGAGCTCTCGAAATAGGGACGGTACCTGGTGTAAGATCAATACTAAAGTCTACCTCACGAACCGGAGGTAATCCTGGGATCTCATCTGGAAAAATATCAGCAAATTCCCGCACTACTGGTATATCTGCCAACGCCGGGCTCGACTTTTGCATATCTACAGCATAAATAAAGAAACCATCTGCTCCTTTCGGTAACAATCTGTTCATAGTAAGAGCAGAATGTTAGCGGACCGGTTACGGGGGCCGGAAACGCAACGGAAGCGAAAAATTAAAATTTTATCAAGAAAATTTCGGCCCCTTCTTATATTTTGTGCAATATTTACAAAACAATGAAAACCATACATAGGGTGTTCAAGTGATTTACCTATCAACTCCTTAGAGTTGATGAATGGCACCAACTAAAGTATAAATACTTTAGCTCTTCTTGGTTGAAAGATCTACAAGCTCCTTCTTTTCCCTTCAAGAATAAGGCCCACCACTTGGCTATGTAAATCCCCTCTTACTTTGCACTAGAAAAGCAAGAGGATTTTTCAAAGAGAATGTTTTTGCTCCAAGAAAATGAAGAACAAAAAGAAGAAAAATTGAGAGAATTTCTTCCCCTAGTTTCGGCCAAGAGGTGAGAGATGAGGAGAGAAGTTGAGTCTAGGTTGTGAGAAAAGCAAACTCTCAAAAGCAACAAAAGTTGCATGCCTAGTCTCCAACCCTTCACCTCCCCAAAGCATGCAAACCCTAGAATGACATGCATATAATATGGTTTTTTAACACATTAAAAAACCATAGACTAAATTTTAATTATCTCAAACACATTTGAGATTAATTAAATATTACTTGATTTTACTCAAGTCCCACTAGTTAAATAATTATTTTAATTGAGTTCTACAAGACTCAATATTATTTAATTAATTCAACACTTGAATTAATTTAATTATTTAGACTCTACTAGGTCTACTAGTGTTTAATTAATTCAACACTTGAATTAATTTAATTTAGTCCATAATAATGTTTATGAAAATCACAATTTTCAAATACATTATTCACTTGGCCAAATTTTAATCTTAGGAACACTTCCATAAATTAAATTTATATTTCTCTCTTAGAAGTCATACTTCTAATTTTCTTTACGCTTATAAACACATTTATAAGCCGTTCAACACATTGAACTATTTTACTTCTCTTCGAGATTTACAAAGCAAGTACTTGTGTGGCCCTCAATGGTTCATTGATACAACTAGCCGTGGGTTCACATCTCCATGTGATTCGGACTAAACATGTCCTTATTCGAGCATACCCCAATTGCTCCATTCTTACCTATCAACTCCTTGATAGTAAGAACGTCAGAACTCAAGTCTGATAGTACCCAACCAATCACGTTAAACGCCTAGCAGCATCGCTTACGTGATTCCCTAGGTATCACATGATAGTGCCTGCAAGAACCATTCAATTATGGTTAGCGTACAGTACGGTCCCTTCAACTCATATATCCCGACCGATTCGACAACTATTGGTATATCGAGAGTTGTCAATGAATCGATACTATGTGTCATGTCGTGGTTGCATCGATGGTGTAATCTATGAAACCCCTTTCATAATTACCACCATACTCTGATCAGAGATTTCAACCCACACATACATGAAAAACACATAGGATATCCATACCCGTAGGTAAGCGGTGAATCCCCGACTACAATGCATCGACTCCTATATGTTTCGCCATAACACCCAACCTTGCCACCTGATGACCCCATAAGAGTCGGTAAACAAGTCAAAGTGAAACGCTAGCACATAGAGTCTCAATGTTGTCCCGGGTCATAAGGACTAATGGTGTACAACCATAAACTAGGACTTTTCCACTCGATAAGTGAGAACCACTTGGAAAGTCCTTTATAGGAGGGTTGTTCAGTGCACTCTACCAGGAGCACCTATCTGCATGCTCGGACATCACAATGTCCCCTACCAATGAAACATGGTACTCACATCGCAGATACTAGTCTCTAACTCGAGCGGCCTTTATCCTTCTTAGTGGCGGCTGAATCGACTAGGAACGGTTTAGAATATACAGTATTACAAATATGAGTTTCATGATACTCATCATATGAGCATCTCATATTCTTTCTACTATTTGTATATTCAAGGGCTTTATCTATGCAACTAGCATGGGTATACAGATAAAGATTTGCCAAAAAATAATAATTTCAAATATTATTAAAATAAAGATTGCTTATACATAGAGTTTCATTGTGAACACTCGGCCAACACTTGGCTCGACGGGCACCTACTCTAACAATCTCCCACTTGCACTAGAGCCAACTACCCATATGCATCAAACACATTGATTCGCGATGCTTGTCGAATAATGGTCTGGGTAAAGGCTTAGCTAGTGGATCAACAACATTATCGGCGGAGCCGACTTTGTTAAAAGACACTTCTCCTCTTTCCACAATCTCTCCGAGGATGTGGTACTTTCTCAATACTCGTTTGGATTTCTGATGAGACCTAGGCTCCTTTGCTTGACTTATAGCTCCCGTGTTGTCACACAACACCGGGACAGGAGCAACTCCATTAGGAATGACGCCCAACTCTTGGTCGAAATTCCTTATCCAAACACCCTCCCTTGCTGCAGCTGATGCAGCAATGTATTCTGCCTCAGTGGTGGAATCCGCAGTACTGTCTTGCTTGGAACTCTTCCAAGAGACAGCACCACCATTGAGCATGAATATAAATCCAGGAGGTTGACTTCGAGTCATCAACATCGCTTTGGAAGCTAGAGTCGGTATAGCCTTCCAATTTCAGTTCTCCACCCCATAGACCAAGAACAATTTATTGGTCCTTCTCAACTACTTGAGGATGTCTTTCACAGCTTTCCAGTGTGAAAGACCGGGGTTGGATTGATATCTACTCACTACACTTAGTGCAAAATGCCACGTCAGGACGTGTAGATATCATCCCATACATGATACTACCAATAGCCGAAGCATACGGAATTCGTGTCATCGCCGCTATCTCTGCATCAGTCTTGGGAGACATAGACTTGGATAGGGACACGCCATGACACATTGGTAGATGTCCTCTCTTGGACTCATCCATCGAGAACCGCTTCACGATGGTATCAATGTATGTGGACTGGGTGAGACCAAGCAATCTTTTGATCTATCTCTATAGATCTGTATTCCCAATACAAAAGATGCTTCACCCAAGTCCTGCATTGAGAACTTACTTGCTAACCATATCTTTGTTGATTGCAACATTCCTACATCATTCCCAATGAGTAGAATGTCATCAACATAAAGAACAAGGAATGTCACAGCACTCCCACTGACCTTCTTATACACACAGGGTTCCTCAGGATTCTTAGTAAACCAAACTCTTTGATTGTACTATCGAATCTGAGGTTCCAGCTCCTAGATGCCTGCTTAAGACCATAAATAGATCTTTGAAGTTTGCATACCATATGCTCACTTCCGATAGATGTAAACCCTTCAGGTTGAGACATGTAAATCTCTTCCTTAATATCCCCATTAAGGAAGGCAGTCTTGACATCCATCTGCCATATCTCATAGTCATACCATGCAGCTATGGCTAGCAAAATCCTAATGGACTTGAACATCGCAACTGGAGAAAAGGTTTCCTTATAGTCAACACCTTGCCTTTGAGTATACCCTTTTGCTACCAGTCGCGCCTTGAAGGTCAATACCTTCCCATCCGCCCCAAGTTTCCTCTTGTAAATCCATTTACACCCTATGGGAACAATTCCCTCAGGTGGATCCACGAGATTCCACACTTGGTTCGAATGCATGGAATTCATCTCAGATTCCATTGCTTCAAGCCATTTGGATGAATCGGCATCAGATAACGCTTCCTTGAAGGTCCTTGGATCACATCCAAGATTAGGCTCATCATGGCCCTCTTCAAGAAGCAGACCATACCTCACAGGTGGTCTCGAGACTCTCTCGGTTCTTCTAGGAGCTTGTATCTCCTCACTTGGCTTCTCGGGTGTGGGTTCTACAACTGTGGGTGTCTCTCGAACCTCTTCGAGTTCTATCATCTCGCCTTTTCTATCCAATAGAAATTCCTTTTCCAAAAAGGTTGCGTTCCTAGAAACAAACACCTTTGTTTCTTGGGGATGATAGAAATAATATCCAATTGAATTTCTTGGGTATCCCACAAAGTAGCATAAAATGGATCGACTATCCAATTTATCTCCCACTGTCTGCTTCACATAAGCAGGACACCCCCATATTCTAAGATAAGAATACTTGGGAGGCTTACCCATCCATATCTCATATGGAGTCTTGTCAACTGCCTTTGTATGGACATTGTTCAACAACAGTGCCGCTGTTTCAAGCGCATATCCCCAAAAGGATGGCGGCAACTCCGTGAACCCCATCATAGACCGAACCATGTCCATCAAAGTCCGGTTACGACGCTCCGAAACACCATTTAACTGTGGTGTAGCGGGCGGAGTCCACTGCGAGAGAATCCCATTCTCTCTAAGATACTCTTGGAACTCGGCACTCAAGTACTCACCACCTCGATCCGATCGAAGTGTCTTGATGCTTCGTCCCAATTGCTTCTCTACTTCACTTCTGAATTCTTTGAACCTTTCAAAGGCTTCAGACTTGTATTTCATCAAATACACATACCCATACCTCGAATGGTCATCGGTAAAGGTGATGAAGTAGGCATGTCCATGCTTAGTGGTGATGCTAAGCGGACCGCACACATCGGTATGGATCAAATCCAATAACCCTTTGGCTCGCTCCGCATGGCCCTTAAAGGGAATTTTGGTCATCTTTCCTTTTAGACAGGATTCACAAGTCGTGAGAGCATTAATATCGGACATATCAAACATGCCAACTCCCACTAACTTGTTCATCCTTCGTAGGGATATATGACCTAATCGAGCATGCCATAATTGTGCCGAATTAAGAGTATCTTGTTTGCGCTTATTTGTCGTTGTTATCGTTTGGACATTGTTAAGTGGAATATCTTTTAATTTTAAGGTGTAGAGATTGTTTTCAAGTTCACCAGTACCAACTAAACTTTCATTCTTGTAAATATTGCAAACACCTTTGCCAAATAAACAAGAATATCCATCAATATCAAGCATAGGAATGGAAATAATGTTTTTAATCAAGTCTGGTACGAACAAAACATCTCTAATACAAACTTAAAATCATTGTTCAAAATTAAACAAATATCTCCTACGGCTTTGGCAGCAACTCTTGCTCCGTTGCCCATCCTTAAGAAGGTCTCACCCTCTCGGAGCCTCCTACTTCTTCCCATCGCCTGCAAGTCATTACAGAGATGTGAGCCACAGCCGGTATCCAATACCCAAGAAGTAGAGTTAATTGAGATATTTACTTCAATAAAGAACATACCTTTGCCAGAACCCTTCTGCGCAAGATATTCTCTTGCAGTTACGCCTCCAATGTCCAGGCTTCTTGCAGTGGTGACAGATGTCAACAGTCTTTTCAGCCTTCACTGGCGCGGCTGCCACAACGGGACTCGGACTCTGCCTCTTCAAGGGCACGCTCTTCTTGGTACGCTGGAAAGAACGCTTCTTTCCCTTCCCAGGTGGACCGGTCTTCGTGCCAGATGAAGAGCCCACAAAAGAACCTGCTTCTCCTTCTTGATCGTGGACTCAAAGGTCACAAGCATGTTCACCAACTCTTCAAGGCTGGGCTCAAGCTTGTTCATGTTGAAGTTCACGACAAAAGGATCGAAAGAGCTGGCAGTGACAACAGCAACACATCCGTGGTCAACTCCGATGGCAAGATCAAATCCATGCCTACGAGCTTGTCCACGAGCCCAATCAACTTTAGGCCATGCTCATGGACCGAAGTCCCATCTCGCATGCGTAAAGTGATGAGCTCCTTCACTGTGGCATGCCTCAAAGGCCGAGTCTGCTCACCGAAGAGCTCCTTGAGGTGCATATGAATGTCAGCAGCATTCTTAGCATCCTCGAATCGCCTTTGCAGCTCATCGTTCATCGAAGCCTGCATATAACACTTCGCCTTCAAGTCATGGTCGCACCAATCCTTGTAGGTCTGCAATTCCTCAGGAGTGCAGCCTATAGGAGCCTCAGCAGGGGGCGCCTCAGTAAATGTATATGCGATCTTCTCCGAGTTTAGGACAATCTTTAAATTTCTTAGCCAAGTGATATAGTTTGGTCCGGTTAGAATGTGTTTTTCGAGAATGACGAAAACGGGTTGCGAATTGATGACATGTCAAAGATTGTACTGAAAAGTAAAACAGATAAATGTTAATGACTATTTTAAAATATTTAATAAGATATAAAGTTTGGACTTTTACTTTATAAATAATCGCTCCCACTGTTTTGACATTTTCACTACCCTCTAGTGAAAACGGGAAACACTTTCCTCAGAAGGTACGTAAGGTCCAATTAGCGAATTGTGATCCCGAATAATATCGGCCATCACAATTCCTAAAAGGTAGTTTCCAATTGCATCGCCATGCAACCCTCTACGTATACTTTTGTCTCACGTTTGATTAGGACCCAATAATATGACGTCGTTCATCTTTACGTGTCAAGCCTAACCCATCGATATTGAACCTTAATGGACGGTCGCCATGAGTTCCCTCAATAATATGAGCCGAAATCATGGGAGTTCCACGTAGTTCACATCACAATGTCAATGGATGTCACAGCTTTCCGGCACCCAAGGCTCCCCCAATAATATGAGCCGAGCCCCGAGTACGGGTAGCGTTCATCATGCATCCATTGTCGATGGAAGACAAGGAAATTATAAACAAATTTATAATTCCCCTTTTCGGACTTGATATTAATTTTGAATCTTATTCAAAATGAGGGTTTTTAATTTTGAAAGGTCTCATCATTAATTTTATTTTAAAAGCTCGCCATGTTTGATCGTATGTTTGCCGGATTCATGCAACTTTGTTATTATAATAATAATAACGCACATACTCATTATTTATAACATATCATGCATATATTATAAATAGAAAACAGTACAAGGATGATCAATTGCCCCAACACTAATGGCCCGTGTGAGCCAAACACGGGCCTAGGTCCAATCCTAGGGTAAATGCATGGGATGCAATGCAACTATACTATTACATTAGCATCCAATATTACATGTCTTCGATCTTCATAATCACCAAGGCCACCATCTTCCAATCTTGATCTTCCCCCTATTCTAATATTTACAATTAAATATCCATGGCACATAGGGATACATCTCATGGGGTGGGAACGGGCCATAAACCAAGCCCACTTTATAAATTGATAATTATTACAATCATTCAACACAAATATCCTAGCATACACCTAGCAAATTGGGCTTGGGCTTTTGATCATCCTTCATGCATAATATCACATATCATACACCATCAATTAATTATTACTATAATTAATTGATCCAATATTATATATCTTGATCCAATCACTAACCGCCACAATTATAAATTAAATTAACAAAGTATACAAACACCTTTGTTTACTTTCAAATTAATTTATTTATAATCGAATTTCTTGTAAATCACAATTTACTATAAATAATTAAAGTCTCACTTCAACTATTTATTTTATGAGAAAATATGTGCAACAATTGTAAATTTAAACTTAAGGGCCCAAAACTCATTTTCACAAAAATACTTTGGCCCATTTAAAATTTACAAAATATGTTGTCCATCCAATGGCCCAACATCTCAAGGCCCATGACACTAAGATTATCCAAAACATCTTTTGGAAACCCTAGCCGTCATCGCCGTCGCCGGAGCTCCGTCGCCGGATTCCGGCAACAAAAAAATTTTTTTTTTTTATTAAAAACTGGAAGTTTCGGGCAGCCCCCTCGGGCTGCCCTTTGCTGCCCGAAATTTCGGGCAGCTCGGGCAGCCCTCGGGCAGCAACATGCTGCCCGAAAATTTATTTTTTTTTTTGTTTTTGACATAAAATTTTCGGCCCTCTTGAATCTATGCACAAAAAATTCTCAAGCGGTTAGAAATCGATCTCAATACAATATTACGTAAATATAGCACAAAAACCGCAACCTTAGCTCTGATACCACTTGTTAGCGGACCGGTTACGGGGGCCGGAAACGCAACGGAAGCGAAAAATTAAAATTTTATCAAGAAAATTTCGGCCCCTTCTTATATTTTGTGCAATATTTACAAAACAATGAAAACCATACATAGGGTGTTCAAGTGATTTACCTATCAACTCCTTAGAGTTGATGAATGGCACCAACTAAAGTATAAATACTTTAGCTCTTCTTGGTTGAAAGATCTACAAGCTCCTTCTTTTCCCTTCAAGAATAAGGCCCACCACTTGGCTATGTAAATCCCCTCTTACTTTGCACTAGAAAAGCAAGAGGATTTTTCAAAGAGAATGTTTTTGCTCCAAGAAAATGAAGAACAAAAGAGAAGAAAAATTGAGAGAATTTCTTCCCCTAGTTTCGGCCAAGAGGTGAGAGTGTGTGTGGGAAGATTAGCCTTGGGTGTTACAAAAGTTGTTCCCTCAAAAGTTGCATGCCTTTTGAATATTTTAATAAAAAGTAATCAAGGCTCTTCACCTCCCAAGCATACAATCCCTACATGTCTCACTTATATAATATATGGTTTTTAACACATTAAAAACCATAGACTAAATTTTATTATCTCAAACACATTTGAGATAAATTAAATATTACTTGATTTTACTCAAGTCCCACTAGTTAAATAATTATTTAAATTGAGCTCTACAAGACTCAATATTATTTAATTAATTCAACACTTGAATTAATTTAATTATTTAGACTCTACTAGGTCCACTAGTGTTTAATTAATTCAACACTTGAATTAATTTAATTTAGTCCACAACAATGTTTATGAAAATCACAATTTTCAACTACACTATTTACTTGGCCAAATTTTAATCTTAGGAACACTTCCATAAATTAAAATTTATATTTCTCTCATAGAAGTCATACTTCTAATTTTCTTTACGCTTATAAACACATTTATAAGCCGTTCAACACATTGAACTATTTTACTTCTCTTCGGGATTTACTAAGCAAGTACTTGTGTGGCCCTCAATGGTTCATTGATACAACTAGCCGTGGGTTCACATCTCAATGTGATTCGGACTAAACATGTCCTTATACGAGCATACCCCAATTGCTCCATTCTTACTTATCAACTCCTTGATAGTAAGAACGTCAGAACTCAAGTCTGATAGTACCCAACCAATCACGTTAAACGCCTAGCAGCATCGCTTACGTGATTCCCTAGGTATCACATGATAGTGCCTGCAAGAACCATTCAATTATGGTTAGCGTACAGTACGGTCCCTTCAGCTCATATATCCCGACCGATTCGACAACTATTGGTTTATCGAGAGTTGTCAATGAATCGATACTATGTGTCATGTCGTGGTTGCATCGATGGTGTAATCTATGAAACCCCTTTCATAATTACCACCATACTCTGATCAGAGATTTCAACCCACACATACATGAAAAACACATAGGATATCCATACCCGTAGGTAAGCGGTGAATCCCCGACTACAATGCATCGACTCCTATATGTTTCGCCGTAACACCCAATCTTGCCACCTAATGACCCCATAAGAGTCGGTAAACAAGTCAAAGTGAAACGCTAGCACATAGAGTCTCAATGTTGTCCCGGGTCATAAGGACTAATGGTGTACAACCATAAACCAGGACTTTTCCACTCGATAAGTGAGAACCACTTGGAAAGTCCTTTTATGGAGGGTTGTTCAGTGCACTCTACCAGGAGCACCTATCTGCATGCTCGGACATCACAATGTCCCCTACCAATGAAACATGGTACTCACATCGCAGATACTAGTCTCTAACTCGAGCGGCCTTTATCCTTCTTAGTGGCGGCTGAATCGACTAGGAACGGTTTAGAATATACAGTATTACAAATATGAGTTTCATGATACTCATCATATGAGCATCTCATATTCTTTCTACTATTTGTATATTCAAGGGCTTTATCTATGCAGCTAGCATGGGTATAAAGATAAAGATGCGCCAAATTAATAAATTCAAATATTATTAAAATAAAGATCGTTTATACAAAGAGTTTCATTGTGAACAGTCGGCCAACACTTGGCTCGACGTGCACCTACTCTAACATGAGCATCCTCTCAACAGGCTATCTCAAAGATAATCAGGCTCAACATGATTATGCAAATGCCGCATAATAAACCATGCATCATATGACAGATAATAATGCAACATATAAACATGCAACACATAGTAAAGCATACTCAATCCTGCTATCTCGGATAGTACTTTCGTACCTCAAACCAGTAGATCCTAGCAATCAGCCCTAGAATCAAGCCTACAATCCAAGTGATACCATATCACTAAACCACATCTAAAAGCCTAAACTAGACTAATAGATACTCCCAAATCTCAAAGGGAACCCAGAACTATACCTGCGTCCGTAGTCAGCCCACTGATGCCGCTAGCCCCCAACTAGAGCACAGCTCCGCTACAAAACCAGTAGCTCCCCGCTAGTGCCCGAACCTCGGGAAAAGACTAGAAACCCATCAGAAACGACTAAAACGCTCTGGAACTCTCGGAATTGGTGAGTGAAAAGTGAAGCCTCGCGCTTCTATTTATAGACAATGATCGGAAGATCCGATCCACTTCGGAAGATCCGATCCGGTGCACTTCGGAAGATCCGATCCACTTCGGAAGATCCGAACTCTGCATGTCTTCCACGTGTCCAGCCACCTGTCTCGGACGATCCGAACCCCGATCGGACGATCCGAACCCTGACATGACATGACTCGTCTGACTCCGAACAGAACGGTCCATCCGAACCCACTTCGGACGATCCGAACCAACTTCGGACGATCCGAACCCGGTTCGGTCCTTCCAATCCCACCGAAATACAATTAATCCAATAATTAACTCAAATTAGGCATCGGGATACTACATACCTGGAGCTAGATCAATAACAAATTCAACATCCCTGTCCGGCGGCAAACCCGGCACATCATCCTCAAACACATCAGCAAACTCCCTCACAACATCAATATCATCAATATTCAACTTAATCATTCTATCCACATCCACGATCGAAGCCAGAAATACATCACAACCTCTACACATCAACTTCTCAGCCTCAAGACAAGAAATAAAAGGAAGGACCAACGAAGTACCTGCACTGGCGAGCAAACCTCCCTTATTGCCATCATCTGCAAATGACACTGTCTTAGCAACGCAATCAATCACTGCACGATAAGTCGAAAGACAATCCATACCAAGAATAACATCAAATGCAACCATAGGGATAACAATCAAATCAGCAAAGACCACTCGCTCATAAATACGAACAGAGCACGCATACACAATCGACGTCGGGCACAACACATCCCCCGAAGGCAAAACAACATTGAACTGGAGGGGAATAATAGAAGGAACTATACCCAACGATCTCAAAAACAATTCAGACATAAAAGAATGAGTAGCAACAGTATCAATCAAAGTCGTAGCTACTCTGCCTGAAATTAAAATAGCGCTAGAGATCACAGATGAATCATGGTTTATACCTTCCTTGGTCATCGTAAAGATGCGACCCTGCACCTTATCCTTGCTCGCTCCCCTTGGACAATCTTTAGCAATGTGGCATGCAGTGCCACAACGGTAACAAGTATGAGTGCCAAATCTGCACTCTCCTCGATGATGTCTGCTGCATTTAGGACACAAAGGCTTCTCGGAATCAAATGGAACTGCCGGTGGTTTAGGACTCGGCTCTATCTTGCCCTTCCCTTTGAAACGATCCTTGCCTCTCTGATTCGAGCCCTGGCCTCTCTGAACAATAGCTTGATGCCTCTCTCTGGCGATATCTTTCTCGTCTTGTTCGGCCAACAACGCCTTAGACACAATCTCTTTGAAAGTCACAGCCTTGGACATGTTGATATCTCTCTTGATCTCTGCACGAAGGCCTCGAATGAAATGAGCACCTTTGTCCTTGTCGTTTGAAGCAATATACGGAGTAAATAGACAACCCTCCTCGAACTTGAGAATGTACTCATCAACGTTCAAGCCTTTCTGTCGAAGCTCCAGAAACTTAGTCACCTTCCTAGCTCAAAGTGCATCTGGGAAGTACTTGTCATAGAATACGTCTGTGAACTATTGCCACTTCAAAGCTGAAACATCGACACCAACCTTAGTGGCATTCCACCACATACGTGCAGCCTTTACCAACAAGAATACTGCACAGCTGATCCTGTCTTTTTCTTTGTGGGGACCCGGGCTCTAATTCTTTTTCGTGGGATTAAATGGATCATTATTCTAAAACGTGGGTCAATTTTTCGCTTTTACATTTAATCAAATGTAACTAAACAAGCATAAGTTCTTTATTTAATTTACAATGTATAAACATAATATACATGTCTTGTTCTTATACAACTAGTGTTTAATCAAACCAACTACTGTCTATAAGTAGGACAAAACTAATAAAAAGACCACTAGTCCTCTGCTGCGCCCGTAGTCACCACGCTATCACGATCATCTCTGTCTCGACCCAGATCCTGCCCCACCTGTTATTATGCACACATACATACATAACAACAGCCGGAAAACCGGTGAGAACAAATCTCAGTATAAACATGTATACATGTATTAAAACAATCTAAAAACATGAAACATGCTAATATGAATATCATTCATATATAATCATGCAATGCGAATCTAATTATGTCTAGACTCGACTCGACTAGAACTCTAGGGATCCCGGTGTGAATAAGACGATCTATCACCTACCCTCCCAATCGGGGTGACGGTATGTCTTATTCCTAGACTTCGGCCTGATCTGTATCCACATCTACAATAGGGGCGGTGATCTTACCCTAAGCTGTGATATCGCCGAACATCTAGAAGTCTGGATGATCTCTCAGACTTTCCTATCTTAATGCATGAATACAAAATCTGTAAACAAGCATGATCATCTTAATGCAATGCAAAATGATTTGTAAACAAAGCATAGCAAGATTGGTATACAGGTTCTAGAAACAATTCTATAACAATCATAATCATATCAAGATATAGATAATAAAACAAGTATGTGATTTTGGTTGGGAAACTCAAATGTGATCTCCTTTGAGTCGTGATTCCCCAAATAAAACATGTACTATACCTTTCGTTGTTAAACCTTTATCGATGTCGGGGTCTCGATATCGAAACGTGGCAAGATGAATCTGAAATGGCAAGGTTTAATAGATACAAAAATCAATCTTCAACTCAATCAATGTATATATACGTAGCAATATTCATTCTCGGTACATTTCGACGGCATAACGACGTGATCTTGTAATACCAAATCAACTCAAATATCCATACTCCATCTCCATAATTCATAACCACTATCATATACACTTGAAACTCTGAAATTTTGCATAAGCTCAAACATATATATGCTGGAAATTAATATAAAATGTATATGATAACATTTCTTCGATACGTTTTCGATTCTATAACATCTATGATCTAAATAACATATATTCACAATCATATCAGAATTTCCCCAACATGTCAACTTCAAAACAGGCTGGAAAGACATAAAAATTATACCCTTTTGAAGCTCTTGATGGAAGGAACTCAAATCCGAACTCGGAACTAAATTCGGGTAATCGAATCTTGTAAAACTAGCAAATTAAACTTGGAAGAACTTGCTGAATTCTCTTAGTTGCTCTCGGTCATCTGCTGTTCCAAGGAAGGTAATGAAGACAACACTATATATATTGCATGTAATCTCCTACGTGTCTTCTTTAAAACTTTAACACATTTCAGACGGCGCTCGGGCGGTAAAAATGTACCGCTCGGGCGCGGCAGTTTCTGTCCAAAGCTTTTCGGATGACACTTTGGCGCTCGGGCGGTCAAAATGTACCGCTCGGGCGCGGAAGGTTCTGCCCAAAACATAATTTTGTTGAACAATGGCGCTCGGGCGGGCTCTTTCTACCGCTCGGGTGCCACTCATTCTGTTCAAACCTTGCACCCTTCACATTCTTTGATCAATCTAATCTCGGGATGTTCCGTCTATAACTATATCAATCCCGATTAACTAATAAAATCACAATTTTACAGATTTAACATTTCCGGGCTTTACATTTTTCCCCCTCTTAGATATAAGTTCGTCCTCGAACTTGCCATAAGAATTTAAATCACATGGAAGGTGTAATGAAATCGAAAATTGAATAAACACTCACATCATAGAAATAACTCGGGATGTTTATGTCGCATATCTGCTTCTGTTTCCCAAGTCGCTTCTTCGATGCCATGACGACTCCATTGGACTTTCACTAACGGGATAGTCTTCGTCCTGAGCTTCTTTTCTTTCCGATCAAGAATTTGTATCGGTTGTTCAATATAGCTTAAGGTCTGATCAAGCTCAGCTTCGTCAGGCTGAATGACATGAGAAATATCTGGCATATACTTGCGCAACATTGACACATGAAAGACATCATGTATCCCAGATAACGAAGGAGGAAGAGCAAGTCGGTAGGCTCGGTCACCAATCTTCTCTAAGATCTCGTAAGGACCAATGTATCTAGGAGACAGCTTCCCACGATTGCCAAATCTGACAACGCCTCTGAATGGAGAAATCTTTAAAAATACTCTGTCTCCTTGCTCGAATACCAACGGTCTACGTCTGACATTGGCGTATTTGGCTTGCCTATCTTGTGCCGTCTTCATTCTTTTCTGAATGACTTTCACCTTCTTAGTCATATCACGAATCATATCCGGCCCAAGTTCTGGTACCTCTGAAATATCATCCCAATATAGCGGAGATCTACACTTCTTGCCATACAAAGCTTCAAACGGTGCCATCTCGATGCTCGTTTGATAGCTATTATTGTAAGAAAATTCGCAAAGAGGTAGGGAATCTTGCCAACTAGTGCCAAAATCTAGCACTACGGCTCTCAACATATCCTCTAAAGTCTGGATAGTCCGCTCTGACTGTCCGTCTGTCTGAGGATGATAAGCAGTACTCAGGTGTAATATCGTACCTAAGGCCTGCTGTAAACTGTGCCAAAAGTGAGAAGTGAATCGTGGATCACGATCTGATACGATAGACTTCGGCACTCCATGCAATCTGACTACCTCTCGAATATATATCTCCGCCATCTGATCTTGTCTATACTTCATTCTGTACAGAATGAAACAAGAAGATTTGGTCAATCTGTCAATAATGACCCAAATCGCATCGCAGCCTGTGGATGATCGAGGTAACTTAGTCACGAAATCCATGGAAATGTGATCCCATTTCCATTCTGGAATAGATAAACTCTGAAGTAAACCTCCCGACTTCTTTCTTTCAGCTTTTACCTGTTGGCAGTTCAAACACTTAGACACGAATTCTGCAATATCTGATTTCATATGTTTCCACCAGAATTGTGTCTTCAAGTCATTATACATCTTCCTGCCACCAGGATGAATACTGAACCGACTACAATGTGCCTCTGACAGAATCTGTTGTCTCAACTCTGCCATATCTGGCACCACAAGACGGTTATTCACGTATAGCACATGATCATGTACCTGATATTCTGACCTATGCCCTGATCTGACCATTTGAATCGATCTTTGCACGTTCTGATCTCTTCTCTGTGCTTCTTTGATCCTCATAATCAAATCAGGTTCAACTTGGATTGTAGCAAGTCGGAGTGGCTTACTATCTGTATCAAATTCTAACCCAGACAAGCAGCATTTCTCAACTAAATTGTTAACACCTATCGTCGATAAGGACAAGGCACATACCTTTCGACTTAAGGCATCTGCTGCTGCATTCGACTTTCCTGGATAATATTTGATTTCACAATCAAAATCTTTTAGTAGATCAAGCCATCTACGCTGCCTCATGTTCAATTCTGACTGAGAAAATAGATACTTCAGGCTTTTGTGATCGGAGTAAATCACAAATTTCTCGCCGTAGAGATAGTGACGCCAGATCTTTAATGCAAATACGATAGCCGCCAATTCCAGATCATGAATGGGGTATCGTACTTCATGTGGCTTCAGTTGTCTCGAGGCGTATGCGACCACATGAACTCGCTGCATAAGAACACATCCCAAACCTCTGTGAGAGGCATCACAATATACAACGAAATCACCCATACCTGAAGGTATCGTCAACACTGGAGCACTAGTCAGCTTTTTCTTCAGTTCTAGGAGGCTAGACTCACACTCCTCTGACGAAACGAATGGCATATTCTTCTGTGTCAATTGTGTGATTGGCTTTGCAATACTGGAGAAATCTTGAATAAATCTTCGATAGTATCTTGCCAGACCCATGAAACTGCGTATTTCTGGTACCGAAGTCGGTCTTGGCCAATTGATCACAGCTTCCACATTATTCGGATCAACAGAAATACCATCTCCAGAAATGATATGTCCCAAAAATAAAACTCGATTCAGCCAAAACTCACACTTTGACAATTTCGCATACAGTTGCTCGTTTCTCAACGTCTGCAAGACAATTCTGAGATGCTCTGCATGATCATTTCTGTTCTTCGAATACACCAAAATATCATCAATGAAGACAATCACAAATTCATCTAAATATCTCTGAAACACTTGGTTCATCTAGCCCATAAATACCGCAGGAGCATTTGTTAAACCAAAAGTGAAAGCGG
This sequence comes from Primulina eburnea, assembly GCF_022965805.1. Taxonomy (NCBI): domain Eukaryota; kingdom Viridiplantae; phylum Streptophyta; class Magnoliopsida; order Lamiales; family Gesneriaceae; genus Primulina; species Primulina eburnea. Next base: position 35,061,060 of record NC_133101.1, on the reverse strand, counting down.
ACCGGTTACGGTGGCCGGAAGCGCAACGGAAGCACAAAAATCGAATTTTTGACATAAAATTTCGGCCACCATTATATAAATCTTGTGTAAACCATACATAGGATGTTAAAGAAATGTACCTATCAACTTTAAAAAGTTGATTGTGGCTCCAACTTTGTTGTTGAACAACAAAGCTCTTGAATGGAAGATGAATCTACAAGCTCTCCTCCTTTCTTCTTGAATCTTTCCTTCAAATTAGGCCCACCACCAACTAGGTAGATCCCCTCACAATTTGCACTAGAAAAATGTGAGGATTTTTCAAAGAGAAGTGTGTGTTCTTAAACAATTCAAGAACACAAAAGTGGAGGAAAAACTTGGGAGAGAAAGAAGCAATATTTCGGCCATATGGAGTGGAATGGAGGAGGGAAGAGTTCTCTTGGGGTTGCAAAAAGTTGATCCAAAAAGTGGCATGCCATGCCAATATTTTATTCAAAAGTATTCCCCAACTCTTCACCTCCCATGCATTCATATAATATAGTTTTCTATCAAATAAAAAACCATAGACTAAATTTAATTATCTCAAACATATTTGAGACAAATTAAATATTACTTGAATTTACTCAAGTCCCACTAGTTTAAATAATTATTTTAATTGAGCTCTACAAGACTCAATATTATTTAATTAATCCAACACTTGAATTAATTTAATTATTTGGACTCTACTAGGTCCACTAGTGTCTAATTAATTCAACACTTGAATTAATTTGATTTAGTCCATAATAATGTTTATGAAAATCACAATTTTCAATTACATTATTCTCTTGGCCAAATTTTAATTTAGGAACACTTCCATAAATCAAAATTTACATTTCTCTCATAGAAGTCATACTTCTATTTTTCTTTACACTTATAAACTCATTTATAAGTCGTTCAACACATTGAACTATTTTCTCCTTTATAGAAGTCATACTTCTAATTTTCCTTACGCTTATAAACTCCTTTATAAGCCGTTCAACACATTGAACTATTTTACTTCTCATCGGGATTTACAAAGCTAGTACTTGTGTGGCCCTCAATGGTTCATTGATACAACTAGCCGTGGGTTCACATCTCCATGTGATTCGGACTAAACATGTCCTTATTCGAGCATACCCCTATTGCTCCATTCTTACTTATCAACTCCTTGATAGTAAGAACGTCAGAACTCAAGTCTGATAGTACCCAACCAATCACGTTAAACGCCTAGCAGCATCGCTTACGTGATTCCCTAGGTATCACATGATAGTGCCTGCAAGAACCATTCAATTATGGTTAGCGTACAGTACGGTCCCTTCAACTCATATATCCCGATCGATTCGACAACCATTGGTTTATCGAGAGTTGTCAATGAATCGATACTATGTGTCATGTTGTAGTTGCATCGATGGTGTAATCTATGAAACCCCTTTCATAATTACAACCATACTCTGGCCAGAGATTTCAATCTACATACACATGATTACACATAGGATATCCATACCCGAAGGTAAGCGGTGAATCCCCGACTACAATGCATCGACTCCTATGTGTTTCGACAGAACACCCAACCTTGCCACCTGATGACCCCATGAGAGTCGGTAAACAAGTCAAAGTGTAATTCTAGCACATAGAGTCTCAATGTTGTCCCGGGTCATAAGGACTAATTCTATACAACCATAAACCAGGACTTTTCCACTCGATAAGTGAGAACCACTTGGAAAGTCCTTTTATGGAGGGTTGTTCAGTGCACTCTACCAGGAGCACCTATCTGCATGTTCGGACATCACAATGTCCCCTACCAATGAAACATGGTACTCACATAGCAGATACTAGTCTCTAACTCGAGCGGCCTATATCCTTCTTAGTGGCGGCTGAATCGACTAGGAACCGTTTAGAATATACAGTATTACAAATATGAGTTTCATGATACTCATCATATGAGCATCTCATATTCTTTCTACTATTTGTATATTCAAGGGCTTTATCTATGCAGCTAGCATGGGTATACAGATAAAGATTTGCCAAAGTAATAATTTCAAATATTATTAAAATAAAGACTGCTTATACATAGAGTTTCATTGTGAACACTCGGCCAACACTTGGCTCGACGGGCACCTACTCTAACAATCTCCCACTTGCACTAGAGCCAACTACCCATATGCTTAAAACCCATTGATTCGCGATGCTTGTCGAATAATGGTCCAGGTAAAGGCTTAGCTAGTGGATCAACAACATAATCTGCGGAGCCGACTTTGTCAATAGACACTACTCTTCATTCCACAATCTCTCCGAGGATGTGGTACTTTCTCAATACTAGTTTGGATTTCTGATGAGACCTTGGCTCCTTTGCTTGAGCTATAGCTCCCGTGTTGTCACACAACACCGGGATAGGAGCAATTCCATTAGGAATGACGTCCAACTCTTGGACGAAATTCCTTATCCAAACAGCCTCTCTTGCTGCATCTGATGCAGCAATGTATTCGGCCTCTGTGCTGGAATCCGTATTGTTGTCTTGCTTGGAACTCTTCCAAGAGACAGCAGCACCGTTGAGCATGAATACAAAACTAGAGGTTGACTTCGAGTTATCGATATCGCTTTGGAAGCTAGAGTCGGTATAGCCTTCCAATTTCAGTTCTCTACCCCCATAGACCAAGAACAACTTATTGGTCCTTCTCAACAACTTGAGGATGTCTTTCACAGCTTTCTAGTTGTGGAAGACCGGGGTTCGATTGATATCTTTTCACTACACATAGTGAAAACGCCACGTCAGGACGTGTAGATATCATCCCATACATGATGTTACCAATTGCCGAAGCATACGGAATGCGTGTCATCGTCACTATCTCTGCATCAGTCTCAGGAGACAGACTTGGATAGGGACACGCCATGACACATTGGTAGATGTCCTCTCAAGGACGCATCCATCGAGAACCGCTTCACGATGGTATCATGTATGTGGACTTGGTGAGACCAAGCCATCTTTTCGATCTATCTCTATAGATATGTATCCCAATACAAAAGATGCTTCACCCAAGTCCTGCATCGAGAACTTACTCGCTAACCATATCTCAGTTGATTGCAACATTCCTACATCATTCCCAATGAGTAGAATGTCATCAACATATAACACCAGGAATGTCACAACACTCCCACTGACATTCTTATACACAGGGTCCCTCATGATTCTTAGTAAATCAAACTCTTTGATTGTACTATCGAATCTAAGGTTCCAACTCCTTGATGCCTGCTTTAGATCATAAATAAATCTCTGAAGTTTACATACCATATGCTCACTTCCGATAGATGTAAACCCTTCAGGTTGAGACATGTAAATCACTTTCTTAAAATCCCCATTAAGAAAGACTGTCTTAACATCCATCTGCCATATCTCATAGTCATACCATGCAGCTATGGCTAGCAAAATCCTTATGGACTTGAACATTACGACTGGGAAAAGGTTTCCTCAAAGTCAACTCCTTGTCTTTGAGTACATCCTTTTGCCACCAATCGCGCCTTGAAAGTCAATACCTTCCCATCCGCCCCAAGTCCCTATGGGAACAGTTCCCTCAGGTGGATCCACAAGATCCTACACTTGGTTCGAATGCATGGAATTCATCTCAGATTCCATTGCTTCAAGCCACTTGGATGAATCGGCATCCGATAACGCTTCCTTGAAGGTCCTTGGATCACATCCATGGTTAGGCTCATCATGGCCCTCTTCAAGAAGCTGACCATACCTCATAGGTGGTCTCGAGAGTCTCTCGGATATTTTAGGAGCTTGTATCTCCTCTCTTGGCTCATCGGGTGTGGGTTCCATAATTGTGGGTTTCTCTCGAACCTCTTCGAGTTCTATCATCTCCCTTTTTCTATCCAATAGAAAATCCTTTTCCCAAAAAGGTTGCATTCCTAGAAACAAACACTTTTGTTTCTTGGGGATGATAGAAATGATATCCAACTTAATTCCTTGGATATCCCACAAAGTAACATAAAATAGATCAACAATCCAATTTATCTCCCACTACCTTCTTCACATAAGCATGGCTCCCCATATTCTAAGATAAGAATATTTGGGAGGCTTACCCATCCATATCTCATATGGTGTCTGCCTTTGAATGGACATTTAATGGAATATCTTTTAATTTTAAGTTATAGAGATCGTTTTCAAGTTCTCAAGTACCAATTAAACATTCATTCTTGTAAATGTTGCAAACACCTTTGCTAAATAAACAAGAATATCCATCTTTATCACAATAGAAATGGAAATAATGTTTTTCATCAAAAAAGGTACAAACAAACATCTCTTAATTAACTTAAAACTATTGTTCAACAATAAGTAAACATCTCTTAAGGTCTTGGCAGCAACTCTTGCTCCATTGCCCATCCTCAAGAAGGTCACACCTTCCTTAAGCTTCCTACTTCTTCCCATCACCTGTAACACATTACAGAGATGTGATCAACATTTGGTATCCAATACCCAAGAAGTAGAGTTAATTGAAATGTTTACTTCAATGTAGAACATACCATTTCCAGAACTTTTCTGGGCAAGATATTCTTTGCAATTACGCCTCCAATGTCCAGGCTTCTTGCAGTGATGACATACATCATTAGTCTTGTCAGCCTTAACTGGTCTGGCTGCCTCAACAGGGTTCGGAGATTGCCTCAACAAGGGCACGTTCTTCTCGGGACGTTGGAAAGAACTCTTCTTTCCCTTCCCATGTGGATCAATCTTCGTACCAGATGAAGAACCCACATAAAGAACCAACTTCTCTTTCTTGATGGTGGATTCAAACGTAACAAGCATGTTCACCAACTCCTCAAGGGTCGGTTCCATCTTGTTCATGTTGAAATTCACCACAAAAGGATCAAATGAGCTAGGCAGTGATAACAGCAACACGTCGGTGGTCAACTCCGAAGGCAAGATCAGATCCATGCCAACGAGCTTGTCCACGAGCCCGATCACCTTTAGGCCATGCTCATGGACCGAGGTCCCATCTCGCATGCGCAAAGTGATCAGCTCCTTGACGGTAGCATGCCTAAGAGGACGCGTTTGCTCTCCAAAGAGCTCTTTGAGATGCAAATGAATGTCAGCAGCACTCTTTGCACCCTCAAAACGCCTCTGTAGCTCATCGTTCATAGAAGTCAGCATATAACACCTGGCTATCAAGTCATGGTCACACCATTCCTTGTAAGCCTGCAATTCCTCAGGAGTGCAGTCAGTCGGAGCCTCAACAGGGGGCGACTGAGTCAGTGTATATGTTACCCTTTCCGAATTCAAGACTATTTTCAAATTTCTTAGCCAAGTGAGGTAATTAGGTCCAGTTAATATGTGTTTGTCGAGTATTACAGATATCGAATTGCGCATCGAAGACATTGTCAATTTGTACTGAAAAGTAAAACAGATAAATGTTGATGACTATTTTAAATATTTAGTAAGATATGAAGTTTGGACTTTTACTTCATAAATATTTGCTCCCACTGTTTTGACATCTTTCACTACCCTCTAGTGAAAACGGGAAACTCCTTTCCTCAGTAGGTACGTAAGGTCCAATTAGCGAATTGTGATCCCGAATAATATCAGCCAATCACAATTCCTAAAAGGTAGTTTCCAATTGCATCACAATGCAACCCTCTACGTAAACTTTTGTCTCACGTTTGATTAGGACCCAATAATATGACGTCGTTCATCTTCACGTGTCAAGCCTTACCCATCGATGTTGAACCTTAATGGACGGTCGCCATGAGTTCCCTCAATAATATGAGCCGAAATCATGGGAGTTCCACGTAGTTCACATCACTATGTCAATGGATGTCACAGCTTTCCGGCACTCGAGGCTCCCCAAATAATATGAGCCGAGCCCCGAGTACGGGTAGCGTTCATCATGCACCCATTGTCGATGGAAGACAAGGAAATTATAAACAAATTTATAATTCCCCTTTTCGGGCTTGATATTAATTTTGAATCTTATTCAAAATGAGGGTTTTTAATTTTGAAAGGTCTCATCATTAATTTTATTTTAAAAGCTCGCCATGTTTGATCGTATGTTTGCCGGATTCATGCAACTTTGTTATTATAATAATAATAACGCACATACTCATTATTTATAACATATCATGCATATATTATAAATAGAAAACAATACAAGGATGGTCAATCGCCCCAAGTACTAATGGCCCGTGTGAGCCAAACACGGGCCTAGGTCCAATCCTAGGGTAAATGCACGGGATGCAATGCAACTATACTATTACATTAGCATCCAATATTACATGTCTTCGATCTTCATAATCACCAAGGCCATTCCAATCTTGATCTTCCCCTATTCTAATATTTACAAATAAATATCCATGGCACATAGGGATACATCTCATGGGGTGGGAACGGGCCATAAACCAAGCCCACTTTAAAAATTGATAATTATTACAATCATACAACACAAATATCCTAGCATACACCTAGCAAATTGGGCTTGGGCTTTTGATCATCCTTCATGCATAATATCACATATAATACACCATCAATTAATTATCACTATAATTAATTGATCCAATATTATATATCTTGATCCAATCACTAACCGCCACAATTATAAATTAAATTAACAAAGTATACAAACACCTTTGTCTACTTTCAAATTAATTTATTTATAATCGAATTTCTTGTAAATCACAATTTACTATAAATAATTAAAGTCCCACTTCAATTATTTATTTTATGAGAAAATATGTGCAGCAATTGTAAATTTAAACTTAAGGGCCCAAAACTCATTTTTCACCAAAAATACTTTGGCCCATTTAAATTTCACAAAATATGTTGACCATCCAATGGCCCAACATCTCAAGGCACATGACACTTGGATTAACCAAAACACTTTTGGAAACCCTAGCCGTCATCGCCGTCGCCGGAGCTCCGTCGCCGGATTCCGGCAACCAAAAAAAAATATTTTTTTTTTTATTTAAAAAACAGCAACTTTCGGGCAGCCCCTCGGGCTGCAATTTCGGGCAGCCCCCTCGGGCAGCCCCTCGGCTGCCCGAAAAAACTATTTTTTTTTTTGTTTTCAAAATTCGGCCCTTGTATTTTATGCACCAAAAAATCTCAAGCGGTTAGAAATCGATCTCAACATAATATTACGTAAATATTACACAAAATCCGTAACCTTAGCTCGGATACCACTTGAAAGCGGACCGGTTACGGTGGCCGGAAGCGCAACGGAAGCACAAAAATCGAATTTTTGACATAAAATTTCGGCCACCATTATATAAATCTTGTGTAAACCATACATAGAATGTTAAAGAAATGTACCTATCAACTTTAAAAAGTTGATTGTGGCTCCAACTTTGTTGTTGAACAACAAAGCTCTTGAATGGAAGATGAATCTACAAGCTCTCCTCCTTTCTTCTTGAATCTTTCCTTCAAATTAGGCCCACCACCAACTAGGTAGATCCCCTCACAATTTGCACTAGAAAAATGTGAGGATTTTTCAAAGAGAAGTGTGTGTTCTTAAACAATTCAAGAACACAAAAGTGGAGGAAAAACTTGGGAGAGAAAGAAGCAATATTTCGGCCATATGGAGTGGAATGGAGGAGGGAAGAGTTCTCTTGGGGTTGCAAAAAGTTGATCCAAAAAGTGGCATGCCATGCCAATACTTTATTCAAAAGTTTGCCCCAACTCTTCACCTCCCACGTATTCATATAATATAGTTTTCTATCAAATAAAAAACCATAGACTAAATTTAATTATCTCAAACATATTTGAGACAAATTAAATATTACTTGAATTTACTCAAGTCCCACTAGTTTAAATAATTATTTTAATTGAGCTCTACAAGACTCAATATTATTTAATTAATCCAACACTTGAATTAATTTAATTATTTGGACTCTACTAGGTCCACTAGTGTCTAATTAATTCAACACTTGAATTAATTTGATTTAGTCCATAATAATGTTTATGAAAATCACAATTTTCAATTACATTATTCTCTTGGCCAAATTTTAATTTAGGAACACTTCCATAAATCAAAATTTACATTTCTCTCATAGAAGTCATACTTCTATTTTTCTTTACACTTATAAACTCATTTATAAGTCGTTCAACACATTGAACTATTTTCTCCTTTATAGAAGTCATACTTCTAATTTTCCTTACGCTTATAAACTCCTTTATAAGCCGTTCAACACATTGAACTATTTTACTTCTCATCGGGATTTACAAAGCTAGTACTTGTGTGGCCCTCAATGGTTCATTGATACAACTAGCCGTGGGTTCACATCTCCATGTGATTCGGACTAAACATGTCCTTATTCGAGCATACCCCTATTGCTCCATTCTTACTTATCAACTCCTTGATAGTAAGAACGTCAGAACTCAAGTCTGATAGTACCCAACCAATCACGTTAAACGCCTAGCAGCATCGCTTACGTGATTCCCTAGGTATCACATGATAGTGCCTGCAAGAACCATTCAATTATGGTTAGCGTACAGTACGGTCCCTTCAACTCATATATCCCGATCGATTCGACAACCATTGGTTTATCGAGAGTTGTCAATGAATCGATACTATGTGTCATGTTGTAGTTGCATCGATGGTGTAATCTATGAAACCCCTTTCATAATTACAACCATACTCTGGCCAGAGATTTCAATCTACATACACATGATTACACATAGGATATCCATACCCGAAGGTAAGCGGTGAATCCCCGACTACAATGTATCGACTCCTATGTGTTTCGACAGAACACCCAACCTTGCCACCTGATGACCCCATGAGAGTCGGTAAACAAGTCAAAGTGTAATTCTAGCACATAGAGTCTCAATGTTGTCCCGGGTCATAAGGACTAATTCTGTACAACCATAAACCAGGACTTTTCCACTCGATAAGTGAGAACCACTTGGAAAGTCCTTTTATGGAGGGTTGTTCAGTGCACTCTACCAGGAGCACCTATCTGCATGTTCGGACATCACAATGTCCCCTACCAATGAAACATGGTACTCACATCGCAGATACTAGTCTCTAACTCGAGCGGCCTATATCCTTCTTAGTGGCGGCTGAATCGACTAGGAACCGTTTAGAATATACAGTATTACAAATATGAGTTTCATGATACTCATCATATGAGCATCTCATATTCTTTCTACTATTTGTATATTCAAGGGCTTTATCTATGCAGCTAGCATGGGTATACAGATAAAGATTTGCCAAAGTAATAATTTCAAAAATTATTAAAATAAAGACTGCTTATACATAGAGTTTCATTGTGAACACTCGGCCAACACTTGGCTCGACGGGCACCTACTCTAACAAAAAGGCATGACAATAAATTCGTAATGTCCATACCTGGTTCGAAATGCTGTCTTCGGTATATCTACATCTCGAACTCTGAGCTGATGATACCCAGAACGCAAATCAATCTTAGAATAAACAGAAGATCCCTGTAATTGATCAAAGAGATCGTCAATTCTAGGCAAAGGTTATTTGTTCTTGATCGTTGCCTTATTCAGTTGCCAGTATTCTATATATAATCGCATCGAACCGTCTTTCTTTCGCACAAACAGCACCGGAGCGCCCCAAGGAGATACACTAGGTCTGATATATCCCTTGGCCAGAAGATCTTCTAACTGTGCTTTCAATTCTTTTAGTTCGATGGGTGCCATCCTATACGGAGCTCTCGAAATAGGGACGGTACCTGGTACAAGATCAATACTAAAATCTACCTCTCGCACCGGAGGTAATCCTGGGATCTCATCTGGAAAAATATCTGCAAATTCCCGCACTACTGGCAGATCCGCCAATGCCGGGCTCGACTTCTGGATATCTACAGCATAAATAAAGAAACCATCTGCTCCTTTTTGTAACAATCTGTTCATAGTAAGAGCCGAAATCAAGGGAATCTGAGATCTGGAACCCTTCCCGTAGAATTTCCACTCGTCTGCCATCTCGGGTCTGAATCTGACAATCTTGTGGAAACAATCCACGGTGGCTCTGTACTTTGTTAACATGTCAATCCCAACAATGCAATCAAAATCATCTAACCCAAGTACTATACAATCTAGAAAAATTTCATGACCCTCAAACTGTAGAATGCAATGTCTAACCGTAGTTACAGATATCAATCCACTTCCCAACGGAGAATTAATAGACACAACATCTAGCAAGGACTCAACAGGCAGAGAATGCAATAATGCAAATCGTTCTGAGATGAATGTATGCGATGCGCCCGTATCTATCAATATATAGGCAGGGTAACCGCAAAGAGAACAATTACCTGCTATGACATCATCTGGGGCATCCTGTGCTTGCTTCTCTGTCAATGCAAAAACCTGAGCCTGTTGTCGGGGAGGTTGACTCATGGTCTGGCTACCTCTGCCTCTGGGTTGCGTCTGTGTCTGTGGTGGCTGAAAGGAGTGAACAGATGAAGCTTTCCTCTCAGGCTGAGCTACAGATGCAGATAACCCTGCACCTTGAAATTTCTGTGAACTTTACTTGGGACACACTTTGGCGAAGTGGCCCTGTTGTCTACATATGTTACATCTCCCTGTCACTCCCTGGCACTGTTCAGTCGCATGTCTACCCCCACAAGAACTGCAGTAGACACCTGTATACCTGGTACTCTGATCAAAACCACTCTGTCTGGATCCACTGGAGCTTGAAGAACTGCTCCCAGGTCTTTTGAACTGCTTCCCTGTGGGGACCCGGGCTCTAATTCTTTTTCTTGGGATTAAATGGATCGTTATTATAAAACGTGAGTCAAATTTATTTTTTTTTTTACATAAAAACACATGTAACCAAACAAGCATATATTCTTTATTTAATTTACAACATACCACATACAATACATGTCTTATTCTGTATGTCCTCAACTAACCAGTATTAAAAGACAGTACATACTAAAAGACAACTACTGGTCCATCTGCTACGCCCGTGATCTCCACGCTAACACGATCATCTCTGTCTCGACCCAGATCCTGCCCCACCTGTTGTTATGCACACATACAGACATAACAACAGCCGGAAAACCGGTGAGAACAAATCCCAGTATAAACATGCATACATGCATTAAAACAATCTAAAACATGAAACATGCTACTATGAATGTCATTCATATATAATCATGCAATGCGAGTCTAATCATGTCTAGACGCGACTCGACTAGAACTCTAGGGATCCCGTTGTGAATAAGACGGCACTGTCTGTCACCTACCCTTCCCAATCGAGGTGCTGTCCGTCTTATTCCTAGACTTCGGCCTGATCTGTATCCGCGTCTACAATAGGGGCGCTGATCTTCCCCTAAGCTGTGATATCGCCGAACGTCTAGAAGTCTGCCTGATCTCCAGACTGTCCTATCTTAATGCATGAATACACAATCTGTAAACAAGCATAATCATTCTAATGCAATGCCACATGATCTGTAAACAAAGCATAGCAAGATTTGTATACAAGTTCTATAAACAAATCTATAAACAATCATGATCATATCTAGATATAAACAATAAAACAAGTATGTGATTTTGGTTGGGAAACTCAAATGTGATCTCATTTGAGTCGTGATTCCCCAAACAAAACATGTACTATACCTTTCGTCGCACAGTTGCCGTCACGGTTGACAATACGAATCTGAAATGGAAATGTAGATACATACAATATCAATTCCCAACTCAATTCAACACCTATCTAATTCTATACGTGATCTTGGTACAGTCGGACGGCATAACGACATGATTTCTCAATACCGGTCTATCCAAATCTCATCATATATCAACATTGTGCAATTCTCAACTCATAATCATCATAATATCTATGACCAGATCACACACTCTGCATAATCTCATGCCAATATATGCTGGAAAATCGTAACAATTGCGTATGACATCCGATATTCAACCCGATAGTGAATATACGATGCTCACTATGCCAAGAATCCCATATAACTAACATATTACAATTTCTCCAACATCTATGATTCGAGACATGTTAGAATTACACAAAACTTACATTACCTTGTAGCCGTCGATGCAAGGAACAAGAATTTCAACTTGGATTATAATTTGGGTGGCTAAATCTTGCACAAGATCAATTTTAATAAGCAAGGAACCTTTCTTCTTCTTCTGAGTTTTCCCTTGTTTCCCGTATCTGAAATGGGTGGAATGAAGACACATATATCAGATTTGCATGGCAAGAGCAAGTGTCCTTATTTTTCAAGTTCCACGCATGACCGCGGGTGCGGTGACTTAAGGAGCGCGGGTGCGCCATGCTCTCGGCCACCCTATCATTTTCTGAATTTCAAGGACCGCGGGTGCGGTCGCTGCACGACCGCGGGTGCGATCTTAGCACCGCGGGTGCGGTATGGTTAAGACCGCGGGTGCGGTCTTGCAAACTCAAATTTGGGCACCCTACTGTCCATGCACCGCGGGTGCGGTCTAATTCTACCGCCGGTGCGGTGTTGCACATTCCAAATTTTCATATTTTATCGCATCGTTTCGCCCCGTCTGTTCTTGCGTTTCATATTCAACTATCTACCAGAATCTTGGGCTTTACATTTCTCCCCCTCTAAGACATAAGTTCGTCCTCGAACTGAATAATTCAATCAAAGTATTTAAGACAGTATTAAAATCAAAAACTGACTAAATACTTACATCATATAAATAACTCGGGGTGTTTCTGTCTCATGCCTGCCTCTGTCTCCCAAGTCGCTTCCTCGATGCCATGGCGACTCCATTGAACTTTCACAAGTGGAATATTCTTCGTTCTGAGTTTCATTTCTTTCCGATCAAGGATCTGTATCGGTTGTTCCACATAGCTCAAAGTCTGATCAAATTCCGCTTCGTCAGGTTGAATGACATGAGAAACATCTGGCATATATCTTCGTAACATTGATACATGAAACACGTCATGTATTCCGGATAGAGAAGGAGGAAGTGCAAGTCGATAAGCTCGAATGCCAATCTTCTCAAGAATCTCGTAAGGACCGACGTATCTAGGAGACAGCTTCCCTCGTTTGCCAAATCTAACAACGCCTCGGAATGGAGAAATCTTTAAGAATACTCTATCTCCCGCCTCAAATACTAACGGTCTACGTCTGATATTGGCATACTTTGCTTGTCGATCTTGTGCTGTCTTCATCCTCTTCTGAATGAGTTTCACCTTCTCTATCATGTCATGAATCATATCTGGCCCAAGTTCTGGTACATCTGAGATATCATCCCAATATAGCGGAGATCTGCACTTCTTGCCATACAAAGCTTCAAACGGTGCCATTTCAATGCTCATCTGATAGCTGTTATTGTAAGAAAATTCGCAAAGAGGTAGAGAATCTTGCCAACCAATGCCAAAGTCTAGCACGACGGCTCTCAACATATCCTCTAGAGTCTGGATAGTCCGTTCTGACTGTCCGTCTGTCTTAGGATGATAAGCAGTACTTAGGTGTAAAGTCGTACCTAAGGCCTGCTGCAAACTGTGCCAAAAGTGAGAAGTAAATCGTGGGTCACGATCTGATACGATAGACTTCGGCACTCCATGCAATCTGACTACCTCTCGAATATATATCTCCGCCATCTGATCTTGTCTATACGTCATTCTGTACAGAATGAAACAAGCAGATTTGGTCAATCTGTCAATAATGACCCAAATCGCGTCACAGCCTTTCGATGATCGAGGTAACTTCGTCACAAAATCCATGGAAATGTGGTCCCATTTCCATTCTGGAATAGATAAACTCTGAAGTAACCCCCCGGGCTTCTTCCTTTCAGCTTTTACCTGTTGGCAGTTCATACACTTAGACACGAATGCTGCAATATCTGATTTCATATGTTTCCACCAGAATTGTGTCTTCAAGTCATTATACATCTTCATGCCACCAGGATGGATACTGAACCAACTACAATGTGCCTCTGACAGAATCTGCTGTTTCAACTCTGCAACATCTGGTACAACAAGACGGTTATTCACGTACAGCACATGATCACGTACCTGATATTCTGACATGTGCCCTGCTTGGACCATTTGAATTGATTTTTGCACATTTTGATCTGTTCTTTGTGCTTCTTTGATTCTCATTATCAAGTCTGGTTCAACTCGAATCATAGCAAGTCGTAGTGGCTTACTATCTGTATCAAATGTTAATCCAGCCAAACAACAGTCTTCCATCATATTCGTAACACCTATCGTCGACAAGGATAAAGAACATACCTTTCGACTCAAGGCATCTGCTGCTGCGTTTGACTTTCCTGGGTAGTATTTGATTTCGCAGTCAAAATCTTTCAATAAATCTAACCATCTACGCTGCCTCATGTTCAATTCTGATTGAGAGAATAGGTACTTTAGGCTCTTGTGATCGGAAAAGATCTCAAATTTCTCGCCATAGAGATAATGACGCCAAATCTTTAATGCAAATACGATAGCCGCCAATTCCAGATCATGAATGGGGTATCAAACTTCATGTGGCTTCAATTGTCTCGAGGCGTATGCGATCACATGACCTCGCTGCATAAGAACACATCCCAAACCTCTATGAGAAGCATCACAATACACAACAAAATTACCCGTACCTGAAGGTATCGTCAGTACTGGAGCACTGGTCAGCCTTTTCTTCAACTCTAGAAAGCTAGACTCGCATTGCTCTGACCAAACAAATGGTGCATTCTTTTGCGTCAATTGAGTTATTGGCTTTGCAATACTGGAGAAATCTTTGATAAATCTTCTGTAGTATCCGGCTAAGCCCATGAAACTGCGTATTTTTGGTACAGAAGTCGGTCTCGACCAACTGATCACAGCTTCCACTTTACTCGGATCTACAGAAATACCATCTCCTGATATGATATGTCCTAAGAAGACAACTCGATTCAACCAAAACTCACACTTTGACAATTTAGCATACAATCGCTCGTTTCTCAACGTCTGCAAAACAATTCTGAGATGCTCTGTATGCTCGTATCTATTCTTCGAATACACCAAAATATCATCGATGAAAACAATAACAAATTCATCCAAATATTTCTGAAACACTTGGTTCATCAAGCCCATAAATACCGCAGGAGCGTTGGTTAAACCAAAAGGCATGACAATAAATTCGTAATGTCCATACCTGGTTCGAAATGCTGTCTTTGGTATGTCTATATCTCGAACTCTGAGCTGATGATACCCAGAACGCAAATCAATCTTCGAATACACAGAGGATCCCTGCAACTGATCAAATAAATCATCAATCCTAGGCAAAGGATATTTATTCTTGATCGTTGCCTTGTTCAGTTGCCTGTAATCAATACATAAACGCATCGACCTGTAGTATCCCGATGCCTAATTTGAGTTAATTATTGGATTAATTGTATTTCGGTGGGATCGGAAGGACCGAACCGGGTTCGGATCGTCCGAAGTTGGTTCGGATCGTCCGAAGTGGGTTCGGATGGACCGTTCTGTTCGGAGTCAGACGAGTCATGTCATGTCAGGGTTCGGATCGTCCGATCGGGGTTCGGATCGTCCGAGACAGGTGGCTGGACACGTGGAAGACATGCAGAGTTCGGATCTTCCGAAGGGGATTGGATCTTCCGAAGTGCACCGGATCGGATCTTCCGAAGTGGATCGGATCTTCCGATCATTGTCTATAAATAGAAGCGCGAGGCTTCACTTTTCACTCGCCAATTCCGAGAGTTCCAGAGCGTTTTAGTCGTTTCTGATGGGTTTCTAGTCTTTTCCCGAGGTTCGGGCACTAGCGGGGAGCTACTGGTTTTGTAGCGGAGCTGTGCTCTAGTTGGGGGCTAGCGGCATCAGTGGGCTGACTACGGACGCAGGTATAGTTCTGGGTTCCCTTTGAGATTTGGGAGTATCTATTAGTCTAGTTAAGGCTTTTAGATGTGGTTTAGTGATATGGTATCACTTGGATTGTAGGCTTGATTCTAGGGCTGATTGCTAGGATCTACTGGTTTGAGGTACGAAAGTACTATCCGAGATAGCAGGATTGAGTATGCTTTACTATGTGTTGCATGTTTATATGTTGCATTATTATCTGTCATATGATGCATGGTTTATTATGCGGCATTTGCATAATCATGTTGAGCCTGATTATCTTTGAGATAGCCTGTTGAGAGGGTGCTCAGCCCTCATTTGTTGTGGATGGTTGGACCCCGTTGGCCGACGGTGGTCAGGTCACCGGTATATCCACAGGTTCATTTGGTATGGGAGCCACCTCCTGGTGCGACGGCGCAGAGTGCTACATACCTTGACGTCATTTGTCTGAGCAGTATTTCGTTATACCCAGATCCTGGTATCCAGTACATTTTGCATACATGCATGTCATAGTCTTGTATACTCATGCTTTCGGTACTGAGCGTTTTATGCTCACGTCCTCGGTTTATCTCTGTTTTGGACACCCTATTCGATGGGGCAGGTCTCAGGTTAGACGGCCCAGGAGGGAGTGGACAGGGAGCTGGCAGAGGTTGACCTGTAGTTGTTGGTATTTGTTCTTGGAATTTAGTTCGATCTGGTTGTTTAAGTATTTTGTACTTACAGATTCGATTGGGTTGTATTATTGTTTTTCCGCTGTTTACCTGATTCAGTTTTAAGTGTTAATTTTGCATGCTTAAGTTCTGATTAGTAGGTGATTCTGGAACGGGTCACTAAATTTTGAAAGCGGACCGGTTACGGAGGCCGGAAACGCAACGGAAGCGAAAAATTAAATTTTAAGAGCAAAATTTCGGCCCCCACAAGAACATTGTGCAATATTTACAAAAATTAAACCATACATAGGAGGTTTAAGAAGATATACCTATCAACTTAAAGAAGTTGATGAATGGCACCAACTTGATTGTAGAACAACCAAGCTCTTGAAAGGAATGAAGAGTCTACAAGCTTCCCTTCTTGCTCCTAAATCAAGCCCACCACTTAGCAAGGCAAATCCCCTCAAAAATTGCACTAGAAAATTTTTGAGGATTTTTCAAAGAGAAATTTGTCTCCAAAAATGAAGAACAAAAAGGAGAGAAAAATCTTGTGTGTGTTAGAACAAGAAAAATCGGCCAAGTGAGTGTGTTAGTGAGTGGGAGACTAGCCTAGGTAGTTGTGAAAGTTGTCTCTCAAAAGTTGCATGTCTTTGGAATTTTTTTATTAAAAAGTAATCAACAACCTTTCACCTCCCAAGCATGCAAACCCTAGCATGTCTCACATATATTATATGGTTTTTAACACATTAAAAACCATAGACTAAATTTTATTATCTCAAACACATTTGAGATTAATTAAATATTACTTGATTTTACTCAAGTCCCACTAGTTAAATAATTATTTAAATTAAACTCTACTAGACTTAATATTATTTAATTAATCCAACACTTGAATTAATTTAATTATTTAGACTCTACTAGGTCCACTAGTAATTAATTAATTCAACACTTGAATTAATTTAATTTAGTCTCCAATAATGTTCATGAAAATCACAATTTTCAACTACATTATTTACTCGGCCAAATTTTAATCTTAGGAACACTTCCATAAATTAAAATTTGTATTTCTCTCTTAGAAGTCATACTTCTATTTTTCTTAACGCTTATAAACACATTTATAAGCCGTTCAACACATTGAACTATTTTACTTCTCTTCGGGATTTACTAAGCAAGTACTTGTGTGGCCCTCAATGGTTCATTGATACAACTAGCCGTGGGTTCACATCTCAATGTGATTCGGACTAAACATGTCCTTATTCGAGCATACCCCAATTGCTCCATTCTTACTTATCAACTCCTTGATAGTAAGAACGTCAGAACTCAAGTCTGATAGTACCCAACCAATCACGTTAAACGTCTAGCAGCATCGCTTACGTGATTCCCTAGGTATCACATGATAGTGCCTGCAAGAACCATTCAATTATGGTTAGCGTACAGTACGGTCCCTTCAACTCATATATCCCGACCGATTCGACAACTATTGGTATATCGAGAGTTGTCAATGAATCGATACTATGTGTCATGTTGTGGTTGCATCGATGGTGTAATCTATGAAACCCCTTTCATAATTACCACCATACTCTGATCAGAGATTTCAACCCACATATACATGAAAAACACATAGGATATCCATACCCGTAGGTAAGCGGTGAATCCCCGACTACAATGCATCGACTCCTATATGTTCCGCCGTAACACCCAACCTTGCCACCTAATGACCCCATAAGAGTCGGTAAACAAGTCAAAGTGAAACGCTAGCACATAGAGTCTCAATGTTGTCCCGGGTCATAAGGACTAATTCTGTACAACCATAAACCAGGACTTTTCCACTCGATAAGTGAGAACCACTTGGAAAGTCCTTTTATGGAGGGTTGTTCAGTGCACTCTACAAGGAGCACCTATCTGCATGTTCGGACATCACAATGTCCCCTACCAATGAAACATGGTACTCACATCGCAGATACTAGTCTCTAACTCGAGCGGCCTTTATCCTTCTTAGTGGCGGCTGAATCGACTAGGAACGGTTTAGAATATACAGTATTCCAAATATGAGTTTCATGATACTCATCATATGAGCATCTCATATTCTTTCTACTATTTGTATATTCAAGGACTTTATCTATGCAACTAGCATGGGTATAAAGATAAAGATGCGCCAAATTAATAAATTGAAATATTATTAAAATAAAGATCGTTTATACAAAGAGTTTCATTGTGAACAGTCGGCCAACACTTGGCTCGACGTGCACCTACTCTAACAATCTCCCACTTGCACTAGAGCCAACTACCTATATACTTTAGACCCATTGATTCGCGATGCTTCTCGAACGATGGCCCTGGTAAAGGCTTAGTTAGTGGATCAGCAACATTATCTGCGGAGCCGACTTTGTCAATCACGACATCTCCTCTTTCCACGATCTCTCTGAGGACGTGGTACTTTCTCAATACGTGTTTGGACTTCTGATGAGACCTTGGCTCCTTCGCCTGAGCTATGGCTCCCGTGTTGTCGCACATCACCGGGATAGGAGCAACTCCATTTGGAATGACGCCCAACTCTTGGACGAAATTCCTAATCCAAACAGCCTCCTTTGCTGCAGCCGATGCAGCAATGTATTCTGCCTCAGTGGTGGAATCCGCAGTACTGTCTTGCTTGGAACTCTTCCAAGAGACAGCACCACCATTGAGCATGAATATGAATCCGGAGGTTGACTTCGAGTCATCAACATCGCTTTGGAAGCTAGAGTCGGTATAGCCTTCCAATTTTAGTTCTCCACCCCCATAGACCAAGAACAACTTATTGGTCCTTCTCAAATACTTGAGGATGTCTTTCACAGCTTTCCAATGTGGAAGACCAGGGTTGGATTGATATCTACTCACTACACTTAGTGCAAATGCCACGTCAGGACGTGTAGATATCATCCCATACATGATACTACCAATAGCCGAAGCATACGGAATTCGTGTCATCGCCGCTATCTCTGCATCAGTCTTGGGAGACATAGACTTGGATAGGGACACGCCATGACACATTGGTAGATGTCCTCTCTTGGACTCATCCATCGAGAACCGCTTCACGATGGTATCAATGTATGTGGACTGGGTGAGACCAAGCAATCTTCTTGATCTATCTCGATAGATCTGTATTCCCAATACAAAAGATGCTTCACCCAAGTCCTGCATTGAGAACTTACTTGCTAACCATATCTTTGTTGATTGCAACATTCCTACATCATTCCCAATGAGTAGAATGTCATCAACATAAAGAACAAGGAATGTCACAGCACTCCCACTGACCTTCTTATACACACAGGGTTCCTCAGGATTCTTAGTAAAACCAAACTCTTTGATTGTACTATCGAATCTGAGGTTCCAGCTCCTCGATGCCTGCTTAAGACCATAAATAGATCTTTGAAGTTTGCATACCATATGCTCACTTCCGATGGATGTAAACCCTTCAGGTTGAGACATGTAAATTTCTTCCTTAATATCCCCATTAAGGAAGGCTGTCTTCACATCCATCTGCCATATCTCATAGTCAAACCATGCAGCTATGGATAGCAATATCCTAATGGACTTGAACATCGCAACTGGAGAAAAGGTTTCCTCATAGTCAACACCTTGTCTTTGAGTATACCCTTTTGCTACCAATCGCGCTTTGAAGGTCAATACCTTCCCATCCGCCCCAAGTTTCCTCTTGTAAATCCATTTACACCCTATGGGAACAGTTCCCTCAGGTGGATCCACAAGATTCCACACTTGGTTCGAATGCATGGAATTCATCTCAGATTCCATTGCTTCAAGCCACTTGGATGAATCAGCATCCGATAACGCTTCCTTGAAGGTCCTTGGATCACATCCAAGATTAGGCTCATCATGGCCTTCTTCAAGAAGTAGACCATACCTCATAGGTGGTCTCGAGATCCTCTCGGATCTCCTAGGAGCTTGTATCTCCTCACTTGGCTTCTCGGGTGTGGGTTCTACAACTGTGGGTGTCTCTCGAACCTCTTTGAGTTCTATCATCTCGCCTTTTCTATCTAATAGAAATTCCTTTTCCAAAAAGGTTGCGTTCCTAGAAACAAACACCTTTGTTTCTTGGGGATGATAGAAATAATATCCAATGGAATTTCTTGGATATCCCACAAAGTAGCATAAAATGGATCGACTATCCAGTTTATCTCCCACTGTCTGCTTCACATAAGCAGGACACCCCCATATTCTTAGATAAGAATACTTGGGAGGCTTACCCATCCATATCTCATATGGAGTCTTGTCAACTGCCTTTGTATGGACATTGTTCAACAACAGTGCCGCTGTTTCAAGCGCATATCCCCAAAAGGATGGCGGCAACTCCGTGAACCCCATCATAGACCGAACCATGTCCATCAAAGTCCGGTTACGACGCTCCGAAACACCATTCAACTGTGGTGTAGCGGGCGGAGTCCACTGCGAGAGAATCCCATTCTCCCTTAGATACACTTGGAACTCGGCACTCAAGTACTCACCACCTCGATCCGATCGAAGTGTCTTGATGCTTCGTCCCAATTGTTTCTCTACTTCACTTCTGAATTCTTTGAACCTTTCAAAGGCTTCAGACTTGTATTTCATCAAATACACATACCCATACCTCGAATGGTCATCGGTAAAGGTGATGAAGTAGGCATGTCCATGCTTAGTGGTGATGCTAAGCGGACCGCACACATCGGTATGGATCAAATCCAATAACCCTTTGGCTCGCTCCGCATGGCCCTTAAAGGGAATTTTGGTCATCTTTCCTTTCAGACAGGATTCACAAGTCGTGAGAGCGTTAATATCAGACATATCAAACATGCCAACTCCCACTAGCTTGTTCATCCTTCTTAGGGAAATATGACCTAATCGAGCATGCCATAGTTGTGCCGAATTAAGAGTATCTTGTTTGCGCTTATTTGTTGTTGTTATCGTTTGGACATTGTTAAGTGGAATATCTTTTAATTTTAAGGTGTAGAGATTGTTTTCAAGTTCACCAGTACCAACTAAACATTCATTCTTGTAAATATTGCAAACACCTTTGCCAAATAAACAAGAATATCCATCAATATCAAGCATAGGAATGGAAATAATGTTTTTAATCAAGTCTGGTACGAATAAAACATCTCTTAATACAAACTTAAAATCATTGTTCAAAATTAAACAAACATCTCCTACGGCTTTGGCAGCAACCCTTGCTCCATTGCCCATCCTCAAGAAGGTCTCACCCTCTCGGAGCTTCCTACTTCTTCCCATCACCTGCAAATCATTACAGAGATGTGAGCCACAGCCGGTATCTAATACCCAAGAAGTAGAATTAATCGAGATATTTACTTCAATATAGAACATACCCTTGGCAGAACCCTTCTGCGCAAGATATTCCCTGCAGTTACGCCTCCAATGTCCAGGCTTCTTGCAGTGGTGACAGATGTCAACAGTCTTTTCAGCCTTTACTGGCGCGGCTGCCACAACGGGACTCGAAGTCTGCCTCTTCAATGGCTCGCTCTTCTTGGTACGCTGGAAAGAACGCTTCTTTCCCTTCCCAGGTGGACCAGTCTTCGTGCCAGATGAAGAGCCCACATAAAGAACCGGCTTCTCCTTCTTGATCGTGGACTCAAAGGTCACAAGCATGTTCACCAACTCTTCAAGGCTGGGCTCAAGCTTGTTCATATTGAAGTTCACGACAAAAGGATCGAAAGAGCTGGGCAATGACAACAGCAACACATCCGTGGTCAACTCCGATGGCAAGATCAAATCCATGCCTACGAGTTTATCCACGAGCCCAATCAACTTTAGGCCATGCTCATGGACCGAAGTCCCATCTCGCATGCGTAAAGTGATGAGCTCCTTTACTGTGGCATGCCTCAAAGGCCGAGTCTGCTCTCCGAAGAGCTCCTTGAGGTGCATATGAATGTCAGCAGCATTCTTTGCATCCTCGAATCGCCTTTGCAGCTCATCGTTCATTGAAGCTTGCATGTAACACTTGGCCTTCAAGTCATGGTCGCACCAATCCTTGTAGGTCTGCAGTTCCTCGGGACTGCAGTCAGTCGGAGCCTCATCAGGGGGCGACTCAGTAAGTGTGTATGCGATTTTCTCCGAGTTCAAGACAATCTTTAAGTTTCTTAGCCAAGTGATATAGTTTGGTCCGGTTAGTATGTGTTTTTCGAGAATGACCGAAAACGGGTTGCGAATTGATGACATGTCAAAGATTGTACTGAAAAGTAAAACAGATAAATGTTAATGACTATTTTAAAATATTTAATAAGATATAAAGTTTGGACTTTTACTTTATAAATAATCGCTCCCACTGTTTTGACATTTTCACTACCCTCTAGTGAAAACGGGAAACACTTTACTCAGTAGGTACGTAAGGTCCAATTAGCGAATTGTGATCCCGAATAATATCGGCCATCACAACTCCCAAAAGGTAGTTTCCAATTGCATCGCCATGCAACCCTCTACGTATACTTTTGTCTCACGTTTGATTAGGACCCAATAATATGACGTCGTTCATCTTTACGTGTCAAGCCTAACCCATCGATATTGAACCTTAATGGACGGTCGCCATGAGTTCCCTCAATAATATGAGCCGAAATCATGGGAGTTCCACGTAGTTCACATCACCATGTCAATGGATGTCACAGCTTTCCGGCACCCAGGGCCCCCTCAATAATATGAGCCGAGCCCCGAGTACGGGTAGCGTTCATCATGCATCCATTGTCGATGGAAGACAAGGAAATTATAAACAAATTTATAATTCCCCTTTTCGGACTTGATATTAATTTTGAATCTTATTCAAAATGAGGGTTTTTAATTTTGAAAGGTCTCATCATTAATTTTATTTTAAAAGCTCGCCATGTATGATCGTATGTTTGCCGGATTCATGCAACTTTGTTATTATAATAATAATAACGCACATACTCATTATTTATAACATATCATGCATATATTATAAATAGAAAACAATACAAGGATGATCAATTGCCCCAAACTCTAATGGCCCGTGTGAGCCAAACACGGGCCTAGGTCCAATCCTAGGGTAAATGCACGGGATGCAATGCAACTATACTATTACATTAGCATCCTATATTACATGTCTTCGATCTTCATAATCACCAAGGCCACCATCTTCCAATCTTGATCTTCCCCTATTCTAATATTTACAATTAAATATCCATGGCACATAGGGATACATCTCATGGGGGTGGGAACGGGCCATAAACCAAGCCCACTTTATAAATTGATAATTATTACAATCATTCAACACAAATATCCTAGCATACACCTAGCAAATTGGGCTTGGGCTTTTGATCATCCTTCATGCATAATATCACATATCATACACCATCAATTAATTATCACTATAATTAATTGATCCAATATTATATATCTTGATCCAATCACTAACCGCCACAATTATAAATTAAATTAACAAAGTATACAAACACCTTTGTCTACTTTCAAATTAATTTATTTATAATCAAATTTCTTGCAAATCACAATTTACTATAAATAATTAAAGTCCTACTCCAATTATTTATTTTATGAGAAAATATGTGCAACATTTGTAAATTTAAACTTAAGGGCCCAAAACTCATTTTTCACCAAAAATATTTTGGCCCATTTAAATTTCACAAATTATGTTGGCCATCCAATGGCCCAACAACTCAAGGCCCATGACACTAAGATTGTCCAAAACACTTTTGGAAACCCTAGCCGTCATCGCCGTCGCCGGAGCTCCGTCGCCGGATTCCGGCAACAAAAATTTTTTTTTTATTTAAAACAGGAATTTCCGGGCAGCCCGTATGCTGCCCAAACATGCTGCCCGAAATAATTCGGGCAGCCCGAAACTCACGGGCAGCAACAAGCTGCCCGAAAATAATTTTTTTTTTTTTTGTTTTCCTTCAAAAATTTTCGGCCTTGCTCATATTCTTGCACATAAAATTTCAAGCGGTTAGAAATCGAATCTCAACATAATATTATGTAAATATAGCACAAAATCCGTAACCTTAGCTCGGATACCACTTGAAAGCGGACCGGTTACGGAGGCCGGAAACGCAACGGAAGCGAAAAATTAAATTTTAAGAGCAAAATTTCGGCCCCCACAAGAACATTGTGCAATATTTACAAAAATTAAACCATACATAGGAGGTTTAAGAAGATATACCTATCAACTTAAAGAAGTTGATGAATGGCACCAACTTGATTGTAGAACAACCAAGCTCTTGAAAGGAATGAAGAGTCTACAAGCTTCCCTTCTTGCTCCTAAATCAAGCCCACCACTTAGCAAGGCAAATCCCCTCAAAAATTGCACTAGAAAATTTTTGAGGATTTTTCAAAGAGAAATTTGTCTCCAAAAATGAAGAACAAAAAGGAGAGAAAAATCTTGTGTGTGTTAGAACAAGAAAAATCGGCCAAGTGAGTGTGTTAGTGAGTGGGAGACTAGCCTAGGTAGTTGTGAAAGTTGTCTCTCAAAAGTTGCATGTCTTTGGAATTTTTTTATTAAAAAGTAATCAACAACCTTTCACCTCCCAAGCATGCAAACCCTAGCATGTCTCACATATATTATATGGTTTTTAACACATTAAAAACCATAGACTAAATTTTATTATCTCAAACACATTTGAGATTAATTAAATATTACTTGATTTTACTCAAGTCCCACTAGTTAAATAATTATTTAAATTAAGCTCTACTAGACTTAATATTATTTAATTAATCCAACACTTGAATTAATTTAATTATTTAGACTCTACTAGGTCCACTAGTAATTAATTAATTCAACACTTGAATTAATTTAATTTAGTCTCCAATAATGTTCATGAAAATCACAATTTTCAACTACATTATTTACTCGGCCAAATTTTAATCTTAGGAACACTTCCATAAATTAAAATTTGTATTTCTCTCTTAGAAGTCATACTTCTATTTTTCTTAACGCTTATAAACACATTTATAAGCCGTTCAACACATTGAACTATTTTACTTCTCTTCGGGATTTACTAAGCAAGTACTTGTGTGGCCCTCAATGGTTCATTGATACAACTAGCCGTGGGTTCACATCTCAATGTGATTCGGACTAAACATGTCCTTATTCGAGCATACCCCAATTGCTCCATTCTTACTTATCAACTCCTTGATAGTAAGAACGTCAGAACTCAAGTCTGATAGTACCCAACCAATCACGTTAAACGTCTAGCAGCATCGCTTACGTGATTCCCTAGGTATCACATGATAGTGCCTGCAAGAACCATTCAATTATGGTTAGCGTACAGTACGGTCCCTTCAACTCATATATCCCGACCGATTCGACAACTATTGGTCTATCGAGAGTTGTCAATGAATCGATACTATGTGTCATGTTGTGGTTGCATCGATGGTGTAATCTATGAAACCCCTTTCATAATTACCACCATACTCTGATCAGAGATTTCAACCCACATATACATGAAAAACACATAGGATATCCATACCCGTAGGTAAGCGGTGAATCCCCGACTACAATGCATCGACTCCTATATGTTCCGCCGTAACACCCAACCTTGCCACCTAATGACCCCATAAGAGTCGGTAAACAAGTCAAAGTGAAACGCTAGCACATAGAGTCTCAATGTTGTCCCGGGTCATAAGGACTAATTCTGTACAACCATAAACCAGGACTTTTCCACTCGATAAGTGAGAACCACTTGGAAAGTCCTTTTATGGAGGGTTGTTCAGTGCACTCTACAAGGAGCACCTATCTGCATGTTCGGACATCACAATGTCCCCTACCAATGAAACATGGTACTCACATCGCAGATACTAGTCTCTAACTCGAGCGGCCTTTATCCTTCTTAGTGGCGGCTGAATCGACTAGGAACGGTTTAGAATATACAGTATTCCAAATATGAGTTTCATGATACTCATCATATGAGCATCTCATATTCTTTCTACTATTTGTATATTCAAGGACTTTATCTATGCAACTAGCATGGGTATAAAGATAAAGATGCGCCAAATTAATAAATTGAAATATTATTAAAATAAAGATCGTTTATACAAAGAGTTTCATTGTGAACAGTCGGCCAACACTTGGCTCGACGTGCACCTACTCTAACACATTTATGGTATCAGAGCATGCATTAATATTTTGGGATTTAGAACTGTTCTTTTGGGTTTAATCTCTGGTAACTTTTGTAGCTAAAAGATGTCTGGTTTTGACGACGATGCTAGTAGTCATGGCAGCGTTGGACGCTGGGGAGACCACGACGATCGGGAGCGTCGTCGAGAGCATCGAGAACGTCGTCAACACCGTCGTGATGAGCCTCGGAGTTTTAGTATGCATCGGTTCTTGCAGATGGGGCCGAAACCTCTTTCGGGCGGTGAGACTCCGGATGTTGCGGAGAACTGGCTTGAGAGGATGGAGAGCTGCTTCAAGACTTTTAAGTGCTCGGCGGAGCAGCAGATTGATACCCTTGATTTCTTGAGGGAGGGTGGTGCGCGCAAGTGGTGGAAGTCTACCTCTGCACCGATAGTTCAGCGACAGGGTCGAGTTCTTTGGGCCGATTTCCGAGCCGCTTTCATGTTGCTTTACTTTCCGCCAGCTCTTCTGCAGACCAAGGCGATTGAGTTGATCAATCTGAAGCAGGGAAGTTTGTCTGTTGATGAGTATCAGCAGAAGTTCTTTGAGTTGCTTCCGTATGTTCCGCATGTCAGTGACAATGCTAGTGCCAAGTATAACCATTTTCTTCAGGGCCTCAATCAGGAGATTTATGATCGGGTTGTTGTCTGCGATGATCCGACATCGTACGAGGGCCTTGTGAATCGTTGTCGCCAGGCTGAGGGCAGTTTGCTGAGAGGTCGAGCCATGCAGTCTGCTCGTCCTACTAGTTCTTTGGGTCCCCGCGCCCAAGCATTCAAGAAAGCTGGATCTACTTCTTCTTCCTCTGGATCTGGAGGAGTTCACCATTTTGGGAAGAAGAAGGGCCCGTGTCAGCATTGCGGGAAGGATCATCCGACGGAACGTTGTCGCAAGGTTGCGGGTGCTTGTTACAAGTGCGGTGAGTTGGGCCACATGAAGAGAGATTGTCCACAGACGGGCGGAGGATCAGGATCTGGTTCTCAGGCTTCAGTTCATCAGAGGCCGCAGCAGGGACAGTCTACTCAGGGTTCTAACCTCCGACCGCGTACTCAAGGGCAGGTCTTTGCTCTTAACCAGGATCAGGCGGCTGAGGAGAACGAGAGAGTTATCGCAGGTGTGTTTTTATTATGTGGATTACCTGCTTACGTTCTCATTGATACTGGTGCATCGCATTCATTCATATCTGCGAGATTTGCTAAGCGTCATAAGTTACCTTTCACTTCTTTGGACGTTGTGGTATCTGTTTCCACACCGATGGGTCATTCGGTGCTAGCTAAACGTCTAGTTTTGGGTTGTCCTCTAGAGTTTGAGGGTAATGTTTTAACTGCTAATTTGATGATTCTTGCGATGGAGGATTTTGATTGCATTCTGGGAATAGATGTGCTGACTGTGTTTAGAGCTACTGTGGACTGTTATCAGAAGTTTGTGCAGTTTCGTCCAGTTGAGGGCGACAGTTGGTTTTTCTATGGAGAGGGAGCGCGACCCCCGATGCCTGTGGTTTCTGCTCTGAAAGCCTGTCGTGCTTTAGAGTCGGGCGGGGAAGGCTACCTTATCTATGCTATTGATTCGTCCGCAGATAGTGTCGGTATCAGTGACATTCCAGTGGTTTGCGATTTTCCGGATGTTTTTCCCGAGGGGATTCCTGGTTTTCCTCCCGTTCGGGAAGTGGATTTCGGCATTGATTTAGTGCCAGGCACGGCACCAATCTCTAGAGCTCCTTATCGTTTAGCTCCATCGGAGATGCAAGAATTGAAGCAGCAGTTGCAGGATCTTCTTGACAAGGGGTATATTCGACCCAGTGTGTCCCCGTGGGGAGCACCAGTTCTTTTTGTCAAAAAGAAGGATGGTTCTATGCGGCTCTGCATAGATTATCGGCAGTTGAATCGTGCGACGAAAAAGAATAAGTATCCGTTGCCACGGATTGATGATTTATTTGATCAACTGCAAGGTACCTCTGTGTATTCCAAGATTGATTTAAGGTCTGGTTATCATCAGCTTCGAGTTCATCAGGGAGATATATCGAAGACTGCATTCAGGACCCGGTATGGGCATTATGAGTTTCTGGTTATGCCTTTTGGGGTGACGAATGCACCAGCAGTTTTTATGGACTTGATGAATCGGGTATTTCGGGATTTCTTGGATAAGTTTGTTGTGGTGTTTATAGATGATATCTTAATCTATTCGCATGATCAGCAAGAACACGTACAACACTTAAGGATTATTTTACAGACACTTCGCGAGAATCAGCTTTATGCGAAGTTGAGTGAATGTGAGTTTTGGATTGACAGGGTTGTATTCCTTGGTCATGTCATTTCTAGCAAGGGAGTTTCAGTTGACCCAAGCAAGGTGGAAGCGGTATTGAACTGGTCGCGTCCGACGACAGTAGCCGAGATCCGCAGTTTTCTGGGATTGGCTGGGTATTATCGCCGTTTCATTGTCAACTTCTCTCAGATTGCTAAGCCACTCACTCAACTCACTCGGAAAGATGTTTCATTTGAGTGGACATCAGAGTGCGAAGAGAGTTTCTTGGAACTTCGCAGACGTTTGACATCTGCGCCTGTTTTGGCTTTACCGTCTGGATCTGGTGGTTTCAGTGTTTACACCGATGCCTCTTTACAGGGACTAGGGTGTGTTCTGATGCAGAATGAGCATGTGATTGCTTATGCGTCGAGACAGTTAAAGCCTCATGAAGAAAACTATCCTGTTCATGATCTAGAATTAGCAGCGATCGTTTTTGCTTTGAAAATCTGGCGCCATTATCTGTATGGTGAGCGATTTGAGATCTTCACTGATCATAAGAGTTTGTAAGTATCTGTTCACTCAGGCTGAGTTGAACATGCGTCAGCGTCGTTGGATGGATCTACTCAAGGATTACGATTGTGAGATCAAGTATCATCCAGGATCTGCGAATCTCACGGCCGATGCTCTTAGTCGCAAGGTGAGATTATCTGCTCTTCAGACTTGTGCTGTATCTGGGATTATTCAGGATTTCTGTTCGATGGGATTCAATTGTAAGCATCGGAAGGGAACAGAGAGTATCCGTATAGCTACTAATTTGTCCGAGCCAGTTTTGTATTCTCGGATTAGAGATGCTCAGATGTCTGATTCTAAGGTTCAGAAATTAGCTCGGTTGGCTGATGGAGATAATACTTCTGGATTCCACTATCAGTCCGAGGGTCTTTTGTGCTTATCTGGTCGTGTTGTTGTACCGGAAGATGACACTTTGAGGGAGGAGATTTTGTCCCAGGCTCATCGTAGCAAGTTGAGTGTTCATCCAGGGAGCAACAAGATGTATAAGGATTTGAGGACTCGATTTTGGTGGAAAGGTATGAAACGTAATGTTTATCAGTATGTCTCCAAGTGCCTAGTCTGTCAGCAGGTGAAGGCTGAGTATCGACGACCTGGAGGTTTGTTGCAGAATCTTCCTATTCCGGAGTGGAAGTGGGAGCATATCACGATGGACTTCGTGACTCACTTGCCTATGTCTGTGGGGAATAGAGATGCTATCTGGGTGGTAGTGGATCGACTTACTAAGTCTGCCCATTTTCTTCCGTATAACAGAGATTTCACTTTCGATCGGATGGCACGGTTGTACATTCAGGAGATTGTACGTTTTCATGGTGTGCCCGTGAGTATCGTTAGTGACAGAGATCCTCGATTTACATCTAGATTTTGGGGCAGCTTTCAGCAAGCTTTGGGCACTACCTTGAGTTTGAGTACTGCATATCACCCAGAGACTGACGGTCAGTCAGAGAGGACTATTCGTACTCTTGAGGATATGTTGAGATCTTGTGTGATGGATTTCGGGCCAGCTTGGCAGGATCATCTGCCACTGATAGAGTTTGCATACAACAACAGTTTTCATAGGAGTATTGGTATGTCTCCGTTTGAAGCATTGTATGGTCGACGTTGTCGTACTCCTCTGTTCTGGGAGGAAGTCGGAGAACGACAGGTCGAGGGTCCAGAATTGATTCAGCAGGCCATGGACAAAGTTCTTGTGATCAAACAGCGGATTAAGACTGCTCAGGATCGACAAGCGAGTTATGCGAACACCAAGCGCAGACCTCTTCATTTTGATGCAGGCGAGAAAGTGTTTCTCAAGGTATCACCTTTTCGGAGGATTCTGAGATTTGGACTCAAGGGTAAGCTATCTCCGAGATTCATTGGTCCTTTTGAGATCTTAGAATGTGTGGGAGATTTGGCCTACAGATTAGCTTCGCCACCGTATCTGTCTAGTGTTCACAATGTGTTTCATGTGTCCTTGTTGAGACGATACGTAGCGGATGAGTCTCATGTTTTGCATCCGACAGAAGTTCAGCTGAATCCAGATTTGTCTTTTGTGGAAAGACCGGTTTCGATCTTAGACCGGAAGGATAAGGTACTGCGGAATAAGACTATTCCTCTTGTCTTAGTGCAGTGGCAGCGTCGAGGTACTGAAGAAGCTACTTGGGAACTAGAGAGTCGCATGCGGTCAGAGCATCCAGAGTTGTTCTAGTTGTAGTATTTTCAGTTATGATTGTGATTTCAGTCGTACTTCAGTTGTAATTCATTCTTAAGTTGAATGTATTGTTGTTCAGAATTGTCATTCTTCAGACCCGATTTCGCGGACGAAATCCTTTTTAGAGGGGGAGAATGTAGTATCCCGATGCCTAATTTGAGTTAATTATTGGATTAATTGTATTTCGGTGGGATCGGAAGGACCGAACCGGGTTCGGATCGTCCGAAGTTGGTTCGGATCGTCCGAAGTGGGTTCGGATGGACCGTTCTGTTCGGAGTCAGACGAGTCATGTCATGTCAGGGTTCGGATCGTCCGATCGGGGTTCGGATCGTCCGAGACAGGTGGCTGGACACGTGGAAGACATGCAGAGTTCGGATCTTCCGAAGGGGATCGGATCTTCCGAAGTGCACCGGATCGGATCTTCCGAAGTGGATCGGATCTTCCGATCA
Source organism: Primulina eburnea (assembly GCF_022965805.1). Lineage (NCBI taxonomy): Eukaryota > Viridiplantae > Streptophyta > Magnoliopsida > Lamiales > Gesneriaceae > Primulina > Primulina eburnea. Next base: position 35,029,564 of record NC_133101.1, on the reverse strand, counting down.
TTGTCTATAAATAGAAGCGCGAGGCTTCACTTTTCACTCGCCAATTCCGAGAGTTCCAGAGCGTTTTAGTCGTTTCTGATGGGTTTCTAGTCTTTTCCCGAGGTTCGGGCACTAGCGGGGAGCTACTGGTTTTGTAGCGGAGCTGTGCTCTAGTTGGGGGCTAGCGGCATCAGTGGGCTGACTACGGACGCAGGTATAGTTCTGGGTTCCCTTTGAGATTTGGGAGTATCTATTAGTCTAGTTAAGGCTTTTAGATGTGGTTTAGTGATATGGTATCACTTGGATTGTAGGCTTGATTCTAGGGCTGATTGCTAGGATCTACTGGTTTGAGGTACGAAAGTACTATCCGAGATAGCAAGATTGAGTATGCTTTACTATGTGTTGCATGTTTATATGTTGCATTATTATCTGTCATATGATGCATGGTTTATTATGCGGCATTTGCATAATCATGTTGAGCCTGATTATCTTTGAGATAGCCTGTTGAGAGGGTGCTCAGCCCTCATTTGTTGTGGATGGTTGGACCCCGTTGGCCGACGGTGGTCAGGTCACCGGTATATCCACAGGTTCATTTGGTATGGGAGCCACCTCCTGGTGCGACGGCGCAGAGTGCTACATACCTTGACGTCATTTGTCTGAGCAGTATTTCGTTATACCCAGATCGTGGTATCCAGTACATTTTGCATACATGCATGTCATAGTCTTGTATACTCATGCTTTCGGTACTGAGCGTTTTATGCTCACGTCCTCGGTTTATCTCTGTTTTGGACACCCTATTCGATGGGGCAGGTCTCAGGTTAGACGGTCCAGGAGGGAGTGGACAGGGAGCTGGCAGAGGTTGACCTGTAGTTGTTGGTATTTGTTCCTGGAATTTAGTTCGATCTGGTTGTTTAAGTATTTTGTACTTACAGATTCGATTGGGTTGTATTATTGTTTTTCCGCTGTTTACCTGATTCAGTTTTAAGTGTTAATTTTGCATGCTTAAGTTCTGATTAGTAGGTGATTCTGGAACGGGTCACTACACGACCCATCTTTCTTTCGCACAAATAGCACCGGAGCGCCCCAAGGAGATACACTAGGTCTGATATATCCCTTGGCTAGAAGATCTTCAAATTGTGCTTTCAATTCTTTTAGTTCAATAGGTGCCATCCTATACGGAGCTCTCGAAATAGGAACGGTACCTGGTATAAGTTCAATGCTAAAATCTACCTCTCGAACCGGAGGTAATCCTGGGATTTCATCTGGAAAATATCTGGAAATTCCCGTACTACTGGCAAATCCACCAACGCCGGGCTCGACTTCTGCATATCTACAGCATAAATAAAGAAACCATCTGCTCCTTTTTGTAACAATCTGTTCATAGTAAGAGCCGAAATCAAGGGAATCCGAGATCTGGAACCCTTCCCGTAGAATTTCCACTCGTCTCTCATCTCGGGTCTGAATCTGACAATCTTGTGGAAACAATCCACGGTAGCTCTGTACTTTGTTAGCATGTCAATACCGACTATACAATCAAAATCAGCTAGACCCAATACTATACAATCTAGGTCAATCTCATGCCCCTCAAACTGTAGAATGCAATGTTTAACCGTTGTTACAGATATCAATCCACTTCCCAACGGAGAATTAATAGATACAACCTCTAACAAAGACTCAACAGGCAATGAATGCAACAATGCAAATCGCTCCGAAATGAATGTATGCGATGCACCTGTATCTATCAAGATATAAGCAGGATAACCATAAAGAGAGCAGTTACCTGCTATAACATCATCTGGTGCATCTTGTGCTTGCTCTTCTGTCAATGCAAACACTTGAGCCTGTTGCCTCGGAGGTTGACTCACTGTCTGACTACCTCGAGCTCTGGGTTGAGTCGGTGCTGGTGGAGGCTGGAAAGAGTGAACCGATTATGCCTGCCGCTCAAACTGAGGTACTGGCCCGGATGCTCGTCCACTCTGGGCTGGCTGTACACTCCTCTGTGGGCATACTTTGGCAAAATGCCCCGGTTGCCTACAAATGTTGCATCGGCCTGTAACTCCCTGGCACTGTTCAGTCGCATGTTTTCCTCCACAGGAACTACAATAAACACCTGAATACCTGGTACTCTGATCAAAACCAGTCTGTCTTGATCCACTGGAGCTTGAAGAGCTGCTCCCAGGTCTATTAAAATGTTTCCCCTTCGCCTTCAGCTGTTCCTTTCTGCCACTGCTACTACCGCCGCTTTCAAATCTAGGAGGAGGAGATTGCACCGAAGGTTGTGGTGGTCTTGGCGCAGGAGCAACATATGGAGCACTCCGCTGTCTTATCAATCCTGCTTCTGCTCCTTTGGCCCGATTTAACGCATCTGCGAAATTATTCGGTCTCCCCGTGTTTACCAACGTAAAGATATCTGGATTTAGGCCATTTATAAATTGATCCGCCATGGCCTCATCATTACCTGAAACGTGAGGTGCAAAGCGAAGCAAAGAAGAAAATTTAGCAACATACTCTTCAATATTCAGTTGCCCTTGTCTCAAGTTTGCAAATTCAGCGCCTTTATCTTTACGGTAGGATACAGGAAAGAAACGCAGATAGAATTCCGTCTTCAACACTTTCCATGTAATTTCGGTACCACGTTGCTCTAGTGCTCTCTTCATGTTCAACCACCAGTTCTTAGCTACATCCTGGAGTTGATGGCCAATAAGCTGTATTCTTTTCTCATCACCATACTCCAAAGACTCGAATAACATCTCAATATCTTCAAGCCAACTTTCACAATCCACTGCCAGTTCTGTACCTTTCAAGGTTGGCGGTCGAAAGGATTGAAATCGTTTGAGCAGCGTCTCCATTGGCGTAGCAGTAACATCCATTGGATCTCCGGAGGTGCAACCCTGTTCTGGTGTTGTGGGTCGTAGAGGCACTGCTGCTCTTCGAGGAGGCATGTATCTAATAATCCAACTTATTAGTATACCAAATATACAACCATCTCAGCCCTCCTCTAGTCAGTTACCTCTGATCTAGAATCGGTTCTGATTCAGTTAAGCACATGTCATAATCCATTCAGATAACACACACGCAATAAGGAAAGCACTAATCATGCTAGCACATCATAAAGCAAGGAAGAAGACTCGATCTACCCCGCTCATTCTATCCTATCTTAGTCTACAGAACCTATGGCTCTGATACCACCTGTTGTGGGGACCCGGGCTCTAATTCTTTTTCTTGGGATTAAATGGATCGTTATTATAAAACGTGAGTCAAATATATTTTTTTTTTTTTTACATAAAAACACATGTAACCAAACAAGCATATATTCTTTATTTAATTTACAACATACCACATACAATACATGTCTTTTTCTGTATGTCCTCAACTAACCAGTTTTAAAAGACAGTACATACTAAAAGACAACTACTGGTCCATCTGCTACGCCCGTGATCTCCACGCTAACACGATCATCTCTGTCTCGACCCAGATCCTGCCCCACCTGTTGTTATGCACACATACAGACATAACAACAGCCGGAAAACCGGTGAGAACAAATCCCAGTATAAACATGTATACATGCATTAAAACAATCTAAAACATGAAACATGCTACTATGAATGTCATTCATATATAATCATGCAATGCGAGTCTAATCATGTCTAGACGCGACTCGACTAGAACTCTAGGGATCCCGTTGTGAATAAGACGGCACTGTCTGTCACCTACCCTCCCAATCGAGGTGCTGTCCGTCTTATTCTTAGACTTCGGCCTGATCTGTATCCGCGTCTACAATAGGGGCGGTGATCTTCCCCTAAGCTGTGATATCGCCGAACGTCTAGAAGTCTGCCTGATCTCCAGACTGTCCTATCTTAATGCATGAATACACAATTTGTAAACAAGCATAATCATTCTAATGAAATGCCACATGATCTGTAAACAAAGCATAGCAAGATTTGTATACAAGTTCTATAAACAAATCTATAAACAATCATGATCATATCTAGATATAAACAATAAAACAAGTATGTGATTTTGGTTGGGAAACTCAAATGTGATCTCATTTGAGTCGTGATTCCCCAAACAAAACATGTACTATACCTTTCGTCGCACAGTTGCCGTCACGGTTGACAATACGAATCTGAAATGGAAATGTAGATACATACAATATCAATTCCCAACTCAATTCAACACCTATCTAATTCTATACGTGATCTTGGTACAGTCGGACAGCATAACGACATGATTTCTCAATACCGGTCTATCCAAATCTCATCATATATCAACATTGTGCAATTCTCAACTCATAATCATCATAATATCTATGACCAGATCACACACTCTGCATAATCTCATGCCAATATATGCTGGAAAATCGTAACAATTGCGTATGACATCCGATATTCAACCCGATAGTGAATATACGATGCTCACTATGCCAAGAATCCCATATAACTAACATATTACAATTTCTCCAACATCTATGATTCGAGACATGTTAGAATTACACAAAACTTACATTACCTTGTAGCCGTCGATGCAAGGAACAAGAATTTCAACTTGGATTATAATTTGGGTGGCTAAATCTTGCACAAGATCAATTTTAATAAGCAAGGAACCTTTCTTCTTCTTCTGAGTTTTCCCTTGTTTCCCGTATCTGAAATGGGTGGAATGAAGACACATATATCAGATTTTCATGGCAAGAGCAGGTGTCCTTATTTTTCAAGTTCCACGCATGACCGCGGGTGCGGTGACTTAAGGAGCGCCGGTGCGCCATGCTCTCGGCCACCCTATCATTTTCTGAATTTTAAGGACCGCGGGTGCGGTCGCTGCACGACCGCGGGTGCGGTATGGTTAAGACCGCGGGTGCGGTCTTGCAAACTCAAATTTGGGCACCCTACTGTCCATGCACCGCGGGTGCGGTCTAATTCTACCGCGGGTGCGGTGTTGCACATTCCAAATTTTCATATTTTATCGCATCGTTTCGCCCCGTCTGTTCTTGAGTTTCATATTCAACTATCTACCAGAATCTTGGGCTTTACATTCCCTTTTGCTTTCAGCTGATCCTTCCGCCCGCTGCTACTACCACCGGTATCGAATCTAAGAGGAGGTTGTGCTGGAGGTAGTGGTGGTCTCGGACTCGGAGCAACATACGGAGCACTCCGTTGCCTAAGCAATCCTGCTTCTGCTCCTTTGGCACGGTTCAAGGCCTCGGAGAAATTTTTGGGTCTCCCAGTATTTACCAACGTAAAGATATCAGGATTTAAGCCGTTTATAAACTGATCTGCTACGGCCTCATCACTACCTGAAACGTGAGGTGCAAAACGAAGCAAGGAAGAAAAATTAGCGACGTACTCTTCGATGTTCAGTTGCCCTTGCCTCAAGTTTGCAAATTCAGCGCCTTTATCTTTACGGTAGGAAATAGGAAAGAATCGCAGATACAACTCTGTCTTGAACGTTTTCCATGTAATCTCCATGCCACGCTGTTCCAAGGTTCTTTTAATGTTCAACCACCAATTCTTAGCCACATCTTGCAGTTGGTGGCCAATTAGTTTCACTCTTTTCTCATCATTGTATTCTAGAGACTCAAACAACATCTCAATATCCTCCAACCAGCTTTCTCATTCGATGGCGTTTTCTGTACCCCTTAAGGTAGGTGGTCTGAAGGACTGGAATCGTTTGAGCAATGTCTCCATTGGCGTAGCAGTAACGTCCATTGGATCCCCGGATGTGCTACCCTGTTCTGGTGCTATGGGTCGTAGCGGCACTGCTGCTCTTCTAGGAGGCATGTATCTGATATTCAACAAATTAGTATACAAGCTATAAAACTGTCTCAGCCCTCCTCTGATCATTTACCTCTGATCCAGATTCGGCTCTGATTCAGTCTTTACTAATACATGCTGTAATTCAAGTCAGATAATCATACAACATGCAATAATGAAATCAATAAATCATTCTAGCACATCGTAAAGCAAGGAAGAAGACTCGATCTACCCCGCTCATTCTATCTTATCTCAATCTAAAGGATCTATCGCTCTGATACCACCTGTTGTGGGGACCCGGGCTCTAATTCTTTTTCGTGGGATTAAATGGATCATTATTCTAAAACGTGGGTCAATTTTTCGCTTTTACATTTAATCAAATGTAACTAAACAAGCATAAGTTCTTTATTTAATTTACAATGTATAAACATAATATACATGTCTTGTTCTTATACAACTAGTGTTTAATCAAACCAACTACTGTCTATAAGTAGGACAAAACTAATAATAAGACCACTAGTCCTCTGCTGCGCCCGTAGTCACCACGCTATCACGATCATCTCTGTCTCGACCCAGATCCTGCCCCACCTGTTATTATGCACACATACAGACATAACAACAGCCGGAAAACCGGTGAGAACAAATCCCAGTATAAACATGTATACATGTATTAGAACAATCTAAAAACATGAAACATGCTAATATGAATATCATTCATATATAATCATGCAATGCGAAACTAATTATGTCTAGACTCGACTCGACTAGAACTCTAGGGATCTTGGTGTGAATAAGACGATCTATCACCTACCCTCCCAATCGGGGTGACGGTATGTCTTATTCCTAGACTTCGGCCTGATCTGTATCCACATCTACAATAGGGGCGGTGATCTTCCCCTAAGCTGTGATATCGCCGAACATCTAGAAGTCTGGATGATCTCTCAGACTTTCCTATCTTAATGCATGAATACAAAATCTGTAAACAAGCATGATCATCTTAATGCAATGCAACATGATCTGTAAACAAAGCATAGCAAGATTGGTATACAGGTTCTAGAAACAATTCTATAACAATCATAATCATATCAAGATATAGATAATAAAACAAGTATGTGATTTTGGTTGGGAAACTCAAATGTGATCTCCTTTGAGTCGTGATTCCCCAAATAAAACATGTACTACACCTTTCGTTGTTAAACCTTTATCGATGTCGAGGTCTCGATATCGAAACGTGGCAAGATGAATCTGAAATGGCAAGGTTTAATAGATACAAAAATCAATCTTCAACTCAATCAATGTATATACACGTAGCAATATTCATTCTCGGTACATTTCGACGGCATAACGACGTGATCTTGTAATACCAAATCAACTCAAATATCCATACTCCATCTCCATAATTCATAACCACTATCATATACACTTGAAACTCTGAAATTTTGCATAAGCTCAAACATATATATGCTAGAAATTCATATAAATTGCATATGATAACATTTCTTCGATACGTTTTCGATTCTATAACATCTATGATCTAAATAACATATATTCACAATCATATCAGAATTTCCCCAACATGTCAACTTCAAAACAGGCTGGAAAGACATAAAAATTATACCCTTTTGAAGCTCTTGATGCAAGGAACTCAAATCCGAACTCGGAACTACATTCGGGTAATCGAATCTTGTAAAACTAGCAAATGAAACTTGGAAGAACTTGCTGAATTCTCTTAGTTGCTCTCGGTCATCTGCTGTTCCAAGGAAGGTAATGAAGAAAACACTATATATATTGCATGTAATCTCCTACGTGTCTTCTTTAAAACATTAACACATTTCAGACGGCGCTCGGGTGGTAAAAATGTACCGCTCGGGCGCGGCAGTTTCTGTCCAAAGCTTTTCGGATGACACTTTGGCGCTCGGGCGGTCAAAATGTACCGCTTGGGCGCGGAAGGTTCTGCCCAAAACATAATTTTGTTGAACAATGGCGCTCGGGCGGGCTCTTTCTACCGCTCGGGTGCCACTCATTCTGTTCAAACCTTGCACCCTTCACATTCTTTGATCAATCTAATCTCGGGATGTTCCATCTATAACTATATCCATCCCGATTAACTAATAAAATCACAATTTTACAGATTTAACATTTCCGGGCTTTACAATCTTCATACTGGAGATGGTCGAAGATTGCTTCAAGCGCTTTGACCCACTCTACAGCCACTAACGGATCAGTGCTACCTGCGAATTCCGGTGGATCCATTCTCTTAAAAGCAGAAAAGACGGCATCAGTTCCAACTGCATGAGCTACTTGGCCTCTCACTTGACCTCTACCCTGTCATGTTCCTTGCAATCGAAGCAGCTGCTGAATCTGCTCGCTATGGACTTTGGCCTGCTCTTTAAGCAACTTTCCGAACTCGTCGACAACTCCCGAGGAATAACTATCCTCACCCTCTGACGCCTTACACTTAGGAGACATACTCTACAATGTGCTCACAAAAGACATATCAATAGATAACAATGGATAGATGCAAAGAAAACATACCCGGACAGTTGAAAGTAGACGAAGTCATATGCATTGGTCCGAAAAACGGTGCTCTGATACCACTAAATGTGACACCTCGACCCGTATATAATAAAATACAACAGAATTTTAAATTTTCTTACAACTGGAAGGAGTTTCAAAATTACATTTCCAAATATCATCAAAAGTATCAACATGATCAACTAAATGATACATCAAAATACAAAACATCATTTTAATGATCATGTCCAAAAATATTGCTTGCAAAACAAACTTCTTCCTTCCAATCTTCGTATGCATATGACTCTAATCCACAGTCAACGTCCTGGCCCGTCACTCTTATCTGCATCACATGAAATAACTGAAATGAGTATAAAACTCAGCAAGTGGAACTCTGTGGGGACCCGGACGCTGATCTGTCTTATTATTCATCTTTGGATTTAATTATCAATTAAGATAAAACAGAATCTAAAAATTTTTCTTTTTAACATAAAGTGCGGAAGGTAATGGCATTTATCTATTATACAAATAAGTATAATAATTATACAAGTCTTGTACAACACACTTCTAATTCAAACTAGTCTAAGGTTCAACTACTAAATTCAAGTAATAAACCAAGTCTACTATAAGTCCGGAATCACCACGCTAACTCGTCTTCTCTCATCGTCATCTCGACCCTGATCCAGCCCCACCTGTTGTCATGCACACATACAAAACAAGACAACAGCCGGATAACTCCGGTGAGAATAAATCCCAGTATAAAACATGGTAAGAATGTATATACACAAACTAAATCATAAAACATGCTATCATGTATAGAAACAATCTATTTCATAGTCTATGAAATTAATCAAATAAGCATGCAACTCAATTCAGATAAACATGCATATAAACAATCTTAATCATAAAACATGCTAATCCAACTGAAAGCAGTAATGATGGGTCGCATGATCTAGGAGCCACATCCATATAAGCATGCAGTTCTAATCAAATCATGTCTAGACTTGACTCGATCTATAACTCTAGGGATCCCGTTGTGAATAAGACGTCACTGTCTGTCACCTACCCTACCAATCGAGGTGCTGTACGTCTTATTCCTAGACTTCGGCCTGATCTGTATCCGCATCTACAATAGGGGCGGTGATCTTCCCCTAAGCTGAGATATCGCCGAACATCTAGAAGTCTGCCTGATCTCCAGACTGTCCTATCTTAATGCATGAATACACAATCTGTAAACAAACATAATCATTCTAATGCAATGCCACAAGATCTGTAAACAAAGCATAGCAAGATTTGTATACAAGTTCTATAAACAAATCTATAAACAATCATATCAAAACATAAATAATAGTCTAGTATGTGATTTTATTGGGAAACTCAGATAAGATCTGATTTGAGTTATATCTTCCCAGATATCACATGAATTATACCTTTATCTTCCCCGTCTGAGGAAGACGAAGTCTCGAAGTCCAGTCTGTCCATCTTCAATCTGAAATGACAAGAATAAATACACTGTATCAATGTGCAGCTCAAAACACAATCTGTTCTGATCAATACCCAATTCAGTACAAAATATGATCAATGTCTGAACATAATACAATCTGAGTCATGTCATCGACACTACAATCCAATCTGAATAATTACGGAATCTGATCCATCTCAATCAATACTGAATCTGATCAATATAAATCAACTGATGTTTCGACGGCATAATAATACAATCTGACTAACCCCGTCCATCTGAACATCACAAATCTAATACTGGACTTCACAATCTGTGTTAATATAATTCATACTCTGAATACTAACACAATTTTTATATAGAATCGCAGTCAATATCTTTCAAAAATCATAACAATTACCGAAACAATCTATTCTTTAATCTGACTTCAATTCTATAATGTCTACGGTAGCAGAAACACCATATCTGAATCATATTCAATTATGGCAATATCATAATTTCAAATGATAACAGAACTCCATAAAACTTACGTTCAGTTGTAGCTCTCAACGAGAGGAGTACAGTACTGTGTCCGGAATTAAAATCTGATAACCGAATTAACCAAAATCACAATTTTCGCACCAAAACCAAGTTTTGAGAATTTCATGAAGCTTTTCTCGGTTTTTCCTTGAAATTGTCGAGGAAATGATGTTTATATATATATATATATTTATATATATATATATGTATATATATATATATATACATATATATATATCAATTGCATGGCCACGTTGAAGAGGTGAATCAATCAATTGCATGGCCACGTTCAAGAGGTGAATTAAGCCAAGTGTCCCATGCAAAATACATTAATTACACTTTAGTCCCTCAATTTTTCACTAATTGCAAATTGGCCCCCGCTCAATCTTTTTAATTCAATTCAATCCTAAATAATTCCATTTCAATCCTAAATAATTGCAAACATCTTGGAATATAAATCAACACTCCAAAAGTTTCCAATTACATACTCTCGGATTAAAATAATATCATCTTTATTATCTCGGGCCTTACAAACTCTTACATAGCAATGATACATAGTATACTCTGTAAAACATGGCTTTGAAAACATTAAATACCATCAAATCTGAACATGAATATCATAGCAATAGCAAAGCAATAAGATGGTATTTCTCTTTACTATAGTGGATTGATATCAATAGTAACTCTGTCTGTGGTTGCTCGTATCCCATCGATATAAATCGACAACTCTGAGGGATATAAGCCTATGGTCGTTGATCAACTAATTGCATGCAATCTCTGACTATGTATCTATCAATCCATAAAACATTTAAACTCTTTCTTTGGGACATTTCATCAAACACTTTGATATTCTTTCTCTTTTGTATTCCCTTCTCATAGTTGAGACATCAATTGTCTCCACAATATACAACAAAGGTATCAATACATAATAGTGAATCAAATGAAGGGAATAACACAATAAAACCTTTGAAACACAATACATATATAATCATGTCAGCACAAGGGATGAAATTCCACTTACAACCACAAGAACACCTTCACTAATCACTTGGTTGAAATCATACAACAATAATCCATAAATAGAACCATCATCAACTCAATATCCAAGAACCCAAGTCAAATAATCCATTAAACCAACTCATAAAACAAACCCACATCATCTCTTCTCCAAAACCAAGAAATAATACAACCAAAAGCTTACCTTAGCTTCTTAGAACCAAGAAGAACTTCAATCCCAACTCCAATCACCAACTAAAAGCTTGAATCGAAGATAGAAAGTGAAAGAAAATGAGAAAACCCTAGCCTCTAGAGAGAAATATCGAAAAGAAGAAGAAGGAAATGAGTAAAGTGAAGCCAACTACCCACTTAAAATCTCGAACAGTAAACCGAAATGCGCGACTGTGGGTGCGCTACTCTTGTACCGCGGGTGCGGTAAGCTCACGGCACTCCACCAAAAATTCTGAAATCGACGACCGCGGGTGCGGTCCTGCAATCACCGCGGGTGCTGTGATACACCGCGGGTGCGGTGTCAATACGGGAAAAACAACAAAATCCAAGAATTACGACCGCGGGTGCGGTCCTTACACTGAGCGCGGGTGTGGTCTGGTCATGACCAAGACAAAATCTAAGGCAACCAAAATCGAACCAAAACACTGAAACAACGCAACTACCATCAACTAACAATATCAACCACAACTCAAGACAATAATAACGAACAATACTATAGCCCATAATCACAACTCTTAACATCACAACTAAACTTAAACTTAATCAATAAATCCTTAACATACGAAAGCTTAAACCGTACCGTTCACCAGGCTCGGCTATTACAATTGTTTCTGGTCGCGATGTTAAATTCTTGAGTTACTTTTGGAAGACTTTATGGGCTAAACTTGGCACGACGAACTGAAGTTGTCAATAGAACTTTGGGAACACCTTTGTGTGCTATTCTTAAAAAGAACTTGGATTGACATTTCTATGGACTTTATTTTGGGGTTGCCTAGGACTAAGAAGGGGAGGGATTCTATTTTTGTTGTTGTGGATAGATTCTCTAAGATGACACATTTTATAGCTTGTCATATAACCGATAATGCTTCAAACATTGCGGATTTGTTCTTTAGAGAAGTCGTTAGGTTGCATGGCATGCCTAAGAATATTGTTTCTGGTCGCGATGTTAAATTCTTGAGTTACTTTAGGAAGACATTATGGGCTAAACTTGGCACAAAATTGTTGTTTTCTACTACTTGTCATCCTCAAACGTATGGACAAACTGAAGTTGTCAATTGAACTTTGGGAACACCTTTGCGTGCTATTCTTAAAAAGAACTTGGATTGACATTTCTGTGGACTTTATTTTTGGGTTGCCTAAGACTAAGAAGGGGAGGGATTCTATTTTTGTTGTTGTTGATAGATTCTCTAACATGGCACATTTTATAGCTTGTCATAAAACCGATGATGCTTCAAAAATGGCGGATTTGTTCTTTAGAGAAGTCTCTAGGTTGAATGGCATGCCTAGGACTATTGTTTTTGGTCGTGATGTTAAATTCTTGAGTGACTTTTGGAATACTTTATGGGCTAAACTTGGCACAAAATTGTTGTTTTCTACTATTTGTCATCCTCAAACGGATGGACAAACTGAAGTTGTCAATAAAACTTTGGGAACACTTTTGCGTGATATTCTTATAAAGAACTTGGATTGACATTTCTATGGACTTTATTTTGGGGTTGCCTAGGACTAAGAGGGGGAGGGATTCTTTTTTTGTTGTTGTGGATAGATTCTCTAAGATGGGACATTTTATAGCTTGTCATAAAACCGATGATGCTTCAAACATGGCAGATTTGTTCTTTAGATAAGTCGTTAGGTTGCATGGCATGCCTAGGACTATTGTTTCTGGTCGCGATGTTAAATTCTTTAGTTACTTTTGGAATACTTTATGGGCTAAACTTGGCACAAAATTGTTGTTTTCTACTACTTGTCATCCTCAAACGGACGGAAAAACTGAAGTTGTCAATAGAACTTTGGGAACACTTTTGCGTTCTATTCTTAAATAGAACTTGGATTGACATTTCTGTGGACTTTAATTTGGGGTTGCCTAGGACTAAGAAGGGGAGGGATTCTATTTTTGTTGTTGTGGATAGATTCTCTAAGATGGCACAATTTATAGCTTGTCATAAAACCGATCATGCTTCAAACATTGCGGATTTGTTCTTTAGAGAAGTCTTTAGGTTGCATGGCATGCCTAGGAAAATTGTTTCTGGTCGCGATGTTAAATTCTTGAGTTACTTTGAAAGACTTTATGGGCTAAACTTGGCACAAAATTGTTGTTTTCTACTACTTGTCATCCTCAAACGAATGGACAAACTAAAGTTGTCAACAGAATTTTGGGAACACTTTTGCGTGCTATTCTTAAAAAGAACTTAGATTGACATTTCTATGGACTTTATTTTGGTGTTGCCTAGGACTAAGAAAGGGAGGGATTCTATTTTTGTTGTTGTTGATAGATTCTCTAAGATGGCACAATTTATAGCTTGTCATAAAACCGATGATGCTTCAAACATGGCGGATTTGTTCTTTAGAGAAGTCGTTAGGTTGCATGGCATGCCTAGGACTATTGTTTCTGGTCGCGATGTTAAATTCTTGAGTTACTTTTGGAAGACTTTATGGGCTAAACTTGGCACGACAAACTGAAGTTGTCAATAGAACTTTGAGAACACCTTTGCGTGCTATTCTTAAAAAGAACTTGGATTGACATTTCTATGGATTTTATTTTGGGGTTGCCTATGACTAAGAAGAGGAGGGATTCTATTTTTGTTGTTGTGGATATATTCTCTAAGATGGCACATTTTATAGCTTGTCATAAAACTGATTATACTTCAAACATGGCGGATTTTTTCTTTAGAGAAGTCGCTAGGTTGCGTGGCATGCCTAGGACTATTGTTTCTGCTCGCGATGTTAAATTCTTGAGTTACTTTTGGAAGACTTTATGGGCTAAACTTGGCACAAAATTGTTGTTTTCTACTACTTGTCATCCTCAAACGGATGGACAAACTGAAGTTGTCAATAGAACTTTGGGAACACTTTTGCGTGCTATTCTTAAAAAGAACTTGGATTGAAATTTCTCTGGACTTTAATTTGGGGTTGCCTAGGACTAAGAAGGGGAGGGATTATATTTTTGTGGTTGTTGACAGATTCTCTAAGATGGCACATTTTATAGCTTGTCATAAAACCGATGATGCTTCAAACATGGCGGATTTGTTCTTTAGAGAAGTCGCTAGGTTGCATGGCATGCCTAGGACAATTGTTTCTGGTCGCGATGTTAAACTCCTGAGCTACTTTTGGAATACTTTATGGGCTAAACTTGGCACAAAATTGTTGTTTTCTACTACTTGTCATCCTCAAACGGATGGACAAACTGAAGTTGTCAATAGAACTTTGGGAACACTATTGCGTGCTATTCTTAAAAATAACTTGGATTGACATTTCTATGGACTTTATTTTGGGGTTGCCTAGGACTAAGAAGGGGATCTATTCTATTTTTGTTGTTGTTGATAGATTCTCTAAGATGGCACATTTTATAGCTTGTCATAAAACCGACGATGCTTCAAACATGGCGGATATGTTCTTTATAGAAGTCGTTAGGTTGCATGGCATGCCTAGGACTATTGTTTCTGGTCGCGATGTTAAATTCTTGAGTTACTTTTGGAAGACTTTACAGGCTAAACTTGGCACGACAAACTGAAGTTGTCAATAGAATTTTGGGAACACCTTTGCGTGATATTCCTAAAAAGAACTTGGATTGACATTTCTGTGGACTTTATTTTGGGGTTGCCTAGGACTAAGAAAGGGAGGAATTCTATTTTTGTTGTTGTGGATAGATTCTCTAAGATGGTACATTTTATAGCTTGTCATAAAACCGATGATGCTTCAAACATTGCGGATTTGTTCTTTAGAGAAGTCGTTAGGTTGTATGGCATACCAAAGACTATTGTTTCTGGTCGCGATGTTAAATTCTTGAGTTACTTTTGGAAGACTTTATGGGCTAAACTTGGCACAAAATTTTTGTTTTCTACTACTTTTCATCCTCAAACGGATGGACAAACTGAAGTTGCCAATAGAACTTTGGGAACACCTTTGCGTGCTATTCCTAAAAAGAACTTGGATTGACATTTCTATGGACTTTATTTTGGGGTTGCCTAGGACTAAGAAGGGGATAGATTCTATTTTTGTTGTTGTTGATAGATTCTCTAAGATGGGACATTTTATAGCTTGTCATAAAACCGATGATGCTTCAAACATGGCGGATTTGTTCTTTAGAGAAGTCGTTAGGTTGCATGGCATGCCTAGGACTATTTTTTCTGGCCGCGATGTTAAATTCTTTAGTTACTTTTGGAATACTTTATGGGCTAAACTTGGCACAAAATTGTTGTTTTCTACTACTTGTCATCCTCAAACGGATGGACAAACTGAAGTTGTCAATAGAACTTTGGGAACACTTTTGCGTGCTATTCTTAAAAAGAACTTGGATTGACATTTTTGTGGACTTTAATTTGGGGTTGCCTAGGACTAAGAAGGGGAGGGATTCTATTTTTGTTGTTGTGGATAGATTCTCTAAAATGGCACAATTTATAGCTTGTCATAAAACCGATCATGCTTCAAACATTGCGGATTTGTTCTTTAGAGAAGTCGTTAGGTTGCATGGCATGCCTAGGAAAATTGTTTCTGGTCACGATGTTAAATTCTTGAGTTACTTTGAAAGACTTTATGGGCTAAACTTGGCACAGAATTGTTGTTTTCTACTACTTGTCATCCTCAAACGGATGGACAAACAAAAGTTGTCAACAGAATTTTGGGAACACTTTTGCGTGCTATTCTTAAAAAGAACTTAGATTGACATTTCTATGGACTTTATTTTGGGGTTGCCTAGGACTAAGAAGGGGAGTGATTATATTTTTGTTGTTGTTGATAGATTCTCTAAGATGGCACATTTTATAGCTTGTCATAAAACCGATGATGCTTCAAACATGGCGGATTTGTTCTTTACAGAAGTCGTTAGGTTGCATGGCATGCCTAGGACAATTGTTTCTGGTCGCGATGTTAAATTCTTGAGTTACTTTTGGAAGACTTTATGGGCTAAACTTGGCACGACAAACTGAAGTTGTCAATAGAACTTTGGGAACACCTTTGCGTGCTATTCTTAAAAAGAACTTGGATTGACATTTCTATGGATTTTATTTTGGGGTTGCCTAGGACTAAGAAGGGGAGGGATTCTATTTTTGTTGTTGTGGAAATATTCTCTAAGATGGCATATTTTATAGCTTGTCATAAAACCGATGATACTTCAAACATGGCGGATTTTTTCTTTAGAGAAGTCGCTAGGTTGCGTGGCATGCCTAGGACTATTGTTTCTGCTCGCGATGTTAAATTCTTGAGTTACTTTTGGAAGACTTTATGGGCTAAACTTGGCACAAAATTGTTGTTTTCTACTACTTGTCATCCTCAAACGGATGGACAAACTGAAGTTGTCAATAGAACTTTGGGAACACTTTTGCGTGCTATTCTTAAAAAGAACTTGGATTGAAATTTCTCTGGACTTTAATTTGGGGTTGCCTAGGACTAAGAAGGGGAGGGATTATATTTTTGTGGTTGTTGACAGATTCTCTAAGATGGCACATTTTATAGCTTGTCATAAAACCGATGATGCTTCAAACATGGCGGATTTGTTCTTTAGAGAAGTCGCTAGGTTGCATGGCATGCCTAGGACAATTGTTTCTGGTCGCGATGTTAAACTCCTGAGTTACTTTTGGAATACTTTATGGGCTAAACTTGGCACAAAATTGTTGTTTTCTACTACTTGTCATCCTCAAACGGATGGACAAACTGAAGTTGTCAATAGAACTTTGGGAACACTATTGCGTGCTATTCTTAAAAATAACTTGGATTGACATTTCTATGGACTTTATTTTGGGGTTGCCTAGGACTAAGAAGGGGATCTATTCTATTTTTGTTGTTGTTGATAGATTCTCTAAGATGGCACATTTTATAGCTTGTCATAAAACCGACGATGCTTCAAACATGGCGGATATGTTCTTTATAGAAGTCGTTAGGTTGCATGGCATGCCTAGGACTATTGTTTCTGGTCGCGATGTTAAATTCTTGAGTTACTTTTGGAAGACTTTACAGGCTAAACTTGGCACGACAAACTGAAGTTGTCAATAGAATTTTGGGAACACCTTTGCGTGATATTCCTAAAAAGAACTTGGATTGACATTTCTGTGGACTTTATTTTGGGGTTGCCTAGGACTAAGAAAGGGAGGAATTCTATTTTTGTTGTTGTGGATAGATTCTCTAAGATGGTACCTTTTATATCTTGTCATAAAACCGATGATGCTTCAAACATTGCGGATTTGTTCTTTAGAGAAGTCGTTAGGTTGTATGGCATACCAAAGAATATTGTTTCTGGTCGCGATGTTAAATTCTTGAGTTACTTTTGGAAGACTTTATGGGCTAAACTTGGCACAAAATTTTTGTTTGCTACTACTTTTCATCCTCAAACGGATGGACAAACTGAAGTTGCCAATAGAACTTTGGGAACACCTTTGCGTGCTATTCCTAAAAAGAACTTGGATTGACATTTCTATGGACTTTATTTTGGGGTTGCCTAGGACTAAGAAGGGGATAGATTCTATTTTTGTTGTTGTTGATAGATTCTCTAAGATGGGACATTTTATAGCTTGTCATAAAACCGATGATGCTTCAAACATGGCGGATTTGTTCTTTAGAGAAGTCGTTAGGTTGCATGGCATGCCTAGGACTATTGTTTCTGGCCGCGATGTTAAATTCTTTAGTTACTTTTGGAATACTTTATGGGCTAAACTTGGCACAAAACTGTTGTTTTATACTACTTGTCATCCTCAAACGGATGGACAAACTGAAGTTGTCAATAGAACTTTGGGAACACTTTTGCGTGCTATTCTTAAAAAGAACTTGGATTGACATTTTTGTGGACTTTAATTTGGGGTTGCCTAGGACTAAGAAGGGGAGGGATTCTATTTTTGTTGTTGTGGATAGATTCTCTAAAATGGCACAATTTATAGCTTGTCATAAAACCGATCATGCTTCAAACATTGCGGATTTGTTCTTTAGAGAAGTCGTTAGGTTGCATGGCATGCCTAGGAAAATTGTTTCTGGTCACGATGTTAAATTCTTGAGTTACTTTGAAAGACATTATGGGCTAAACTTGGCACAGAATTGTTGTTTTCTACTACTTGTCATCCTCAAACGGATGGACAAACAAAAGTTGTCAACAGAATTTTGGGAACACTTTTGCGTGCTATTCTTAAAAAGAACTTAGATTGACATTTCTATGGACTTTATTTTGGGGTTGCCTAGGACTAAGAAGGGGAGTGATTATATTTTTGTTGTTGTTGATAGATTCTCTAAGATGGCACATTTTATAGCTTGTCATAAAACCGATGATGCTTCAAACATGGCGGATTTGTTCTTTACAGAAGTCGTTAGGTTGCATGGCATGCCTAGGACAATTGTTTCTGGTCGCGATGTTAAATTCTTGAGTTACTTTTGGAAGACTTTATGGGCTAAACTTGGCACGACAAACTGAAGTTGTCAATAGAACTTTGGGAACACCTTTGCGTGCTATTCTTAAAAAGAACTTGGATTGACATTTCTATGGATTTTATTTTGGGGTTGCCTAGGACTAAGAAGGGGAGGGATTCTATTTTTGTTGTTGTGGAAATATTCTCTAAGATGGCATATTTTATAGCTTGTCATAAAACCGATGATACTTCAAACATGGCGGATTTTTTCTTTAGAGAAGTCGCTAGGTTGCGTGGCATGCCTAGGACTATTGTTTCTGCTCGCGATGTTAAATTCTTGAGTTACTTTTGGAAGACTTTATGGGCTAAACTTGGCACAAAATTGTTGTTTTCTACTACTTGTCATCCTCAAACGGATGGACAAACTGAAGTTGTCAATAGAACTTTGGGAACACTTTTGCGTGCTATTCTTAAAAAGAACTTGGATTGAAATTTCTCTGGACTTTAATTTGGGGTTGCCTAGGACTAAGAAGGGGAGGGATTATATTTTTGTGGTTGTTGACAGATTCTCTAAGATGGCACATTTTATAGCTTGTCATAAAACCGATGATGCTTCAAACATGGCGGATTTGTTCTTTAGAGAAGTCGCTAGGTTGCATGGCATGCCTAGGACAATTGTTTCTGGTCGCGATGTTAAACTCCTGAGTTACTTTTGGAATACTTTATGGGCTAAACTTGGCACAAAATTGTTGTTTTCTACTACTTGTCATCCTCAAACGGATGGACAAACTGAAGTTGTCAATAGAACTTTGGGAACACTATTGCGTGCTATTCTTAAAAATAACTTGGATTGACATTTCTATGGACTTTATTTTGGGGTTGCCTAGGACTAAGAAGGGGATCTATTCTATTTTTGTTGTTGTTGATAGATTCTCTAAGATGGCACATTTTATAGCTTGTCATAAAACCGACGATGCTTCAAACATGGCGGATATGTTCTTTATAGAAGTCGTTAGGTTGCATGGCATGCCTAGGACTATTGTTTCTGGTCGCGATGTTAAATTCTTGAGTTACTTTTGGAAGACTTTACAGGCTAAACTTGGCACGACAAACTGAAGTTGTCAATAGAATTTTGGGAACACCTTTGCGTGATATTCCTAAAAAGAACTTGGTTTGACATTTCTGTGGACTTTATTTTGGGGTTGCCTAGGACTAAGAAAGGGAGGAATTCTATTTTTGTTGTTGTGGATAGATTCTCTAAGATGGTACCTTTTATATCTTGTCATAAAACCGATGATGCTTCAAACATTGCGGATTTGTTCTTTAGAGAAGTCGTTAGGTTGTATGGCATACCAAAGAATATTGTTTCTGGTCGCGATGTTAAATTCTTGAGTTACTTTTGGAAGACTTTATGGGCTAAACTTGGCACAAAATTTTTGTTTGCTACTACTTTTCATCCTCAAACGGATGGACAAACTGAAGTTGCCAATAGAACTTTGGGAACACCTTTGCGTGCTATTCCTAAAAAGAACTTGGATTGACATTTCTATGGACTTTATTTTGGGGTTGCCTAGGACTAAGAAGGGGATAGATTCTATTTTTGTTGTTGTTGATAGATTCTCTAAGATGGGACATTTTATAGCTTGTCATAAAACCGATGATGCTTCAAACATGGCGGATTTGTTCTTTAGAGAAGTCGTTAGGTTGCATGGCATGCCTAGGACTATTGTTTCTGGCCGCGATGTTAAATTCTTTAGTTACTTTTGGAATACTTTATGGGCTAAACTTGGCACAAAACTGTTGTTTTATACTACTTGTCATCCTCAAACGGATGGACAAACTGAAGTTGTCAATAGAACTTTGGGAACACTTTTGTGTGCTATTCTTAAAAAGAACTTGGATTGAAATTTCTATGGACTTTATTTTGGGGTTGCCTAGGACTAAGAAGGGGAGGGATTCTATTTTTGTTGTTGTGGATAGATTCTCTAAAATGGCACAATTTATAGCTTGTCATAAAACCGATCATGCTTCAAACATTGCGGATTTGTTCTTTAGAGAAGTCGTTAGGTTGCATGGCATGCCTAGGAAAATTGTTTCTGGTCACGATGTTAAATTCTTGAGTTACTTTGAAAGACTTTATGGGCTAAACTTGGCACAGAATTGTTGTTTTCTACTACTTGTCATCCTCAAACGGATGGACAAACAAAAGTTGTCAACAGAATTTTGGGAACACTTTTGCGTGCTATTCTTAAAAAGAACTTAGATTGACATTTCTATGGACTTTATTTTGGGGTTGCCTAGGACTAAGAAGGGGAGTGATTATATTTTTGTTGTTGTTGATAGATTCTCTAAGATGGCACATTTTATAGCTTGTCATAAAACCGATGATGCTTCAAACATGGCGGATTTGTTCTTTATAGAAGTCGTTAGGTTGCATGGCATGCCTAGGACAATTGTTTCTGGTCGCGATGTTAAATTCTTGAGTTACTTTTGGAAGACTTTATGGGCTAAACTTGGCACGACAAACTGAAGTTGTCAATAGAACTTTGGGAACACCTTTGCGTGCTATTCTTAAAAAGAACTTGGATTGACATTTCTATGGATTTTATTTTGGGGTTGCCTAGGACTAAGAAGGGGAGGGATTCTATTTTTGTTGTTGTGGAAATATTCTCTAAGATGGCATATTTTATAGCTTGTCATAAAACCGATGATACTTCAAACATGGCGGATTTTTTCTTTAGAGAAGTCGCTAGGTTGCGTGGAATGCCTAGGACTATTGTTTCTGCTCGCGATGTTAAATTCTTGAGTTACTTTTGGAAGACTTTATGGGCTAAACTTGGCACAAAATTGTTGTTTTCTACTACTTGTCATCCTCAAACGGATGGACAAACTGAAGTTGTCAATAGAACTTTGGGAACACTTTTGCGTGCTATTCTTAAAAAGAACTTGGATTGAAATTTCTCTGGACTTTAATTTGGGGTTGCCTAGGACTAAGAAGGGGAGGGATTATATTTTTGTGGTTGTTGACAGATTCTCTAAGATGGCACATTTTATAGCTTGTCATAAAACCGATGATGCTTCAAACATGGCGGATTTGTTCTTTAGAGAAGTCGCTAGGTTGCATGGCATGCCTAGGACAATTGTTTCTGGTCGCGATGTTAAACTCCTGAGTTACTTTTGGAATACTTTATGGGCTAAACTTGGCACAAAATTGTTGTTTTCTACTACTTGTCATCCTCAAACGGATGGACAAACTGAAGTTGTCAATAGAACTTTGGGAACACTATTGCGTGCTATTCTTAAAAATAACTTGGATTGACATTTCTATGGACTTTATTTTGGGGTTGCCTAGGACTAAGAAGGGGATCTATTCTATTTTTGTTGTTGTTGATAGATTCTCTAAGATGACACATTTTATAGCTTGTCATAAAACCGACGATGCTTCAAACATGACGGATATGTTCTTTATAGAAGTCGTTAGGTTGCATGGCATGCCTAGGACTATTGTTTCTGGTCGCGATGTTAAATTCTTGAGTTACTTTTGGAAGACTTTACAGGCTAAACTTGGCACGACAAACTGAAGTTGTCAATAGAATTTTGGGAACACCTTTGCGTGATATTCCTAAAAAGAACTTGGATTGACATTTCTGTGGACTTTATTTTGGGGTTGCCTAGGACTAAGAAAGGGAGGAATTCTATTTTTGTTGTTGTGGATAGATTCTCTAAGATGGTACCTTTTATATCTTTTCATAAAACCGATGATGCTTCAAACATTGCGGATTTGTTCTTTAGAGAAGTCGTTAGGTTGTATGGCATACCAAAGAATATTGTTTCTGGTCGCGATGTTAAATTCTTGAGTTACTTTTGGAAGACTTTATGGGCTAAACTTGGCACAAAATTTTTGTTTGCTACTACTTTTCATCCTCAAACGGATGGACAAACTGAAGTTGCCAATAGAACTTTGGGAACACCTTTGCGTGCTATTCCTAAAAAGAACTTGGATTGACATTTCTATGGACTTTATTTTGGGGTTGCCTAGGACTAAGAAGGGGATAGATTCTATTTTTGTTGTTGTTGATAGATTCTCTAAGATGGGACATTTTATAGCTTGTCATAAAACCGATGATGCTTCAAACATGGCGGATTTGTTCTTTAGAGAAGTCGTTAGGTTGCATGGCATGCCTAGGACTATTGTTTCTGGCCGCGATGTTAAATTCTTTAGTTACTTTTGGAATACTTTATGGGCTAAACTTGGCACAAAACTGTTGTTTTATACTACTTGTCATCCTCAAACGGATGGACAAACTGAAGTTGTCAATAGAACTTTGGGAACACTTTTGTGTGCTATTCTTAAAAAGAACTTGGATTGAAATTTCTATGGACTTTATTTTGGGGTTGCCTAGGACTAAGAAGGGGAGGGATTCTATTTTTGTTGTTGTGGATAGATTCTCTAAAATGGCACAATTTATAGCTTGTCATAAAACCGATCATGCTTCAAACATTGCGGATTTGTTCTTTAGAGAAGTCGTTAGGTTGCATGGCATGCCTAGGAAAATTGTTTCTGGTCACGATGTTAAATTCTTGAGTTACTTTGAAAGACTTTATGGGCTAAACTTGGCACAGAATTGTTGTTTTCTACTACTTGTCATCCTCAAACGGATGGACAAACAAAAGTTGTCAACAGAATTTTGGGAACACTTTTGCGTGCTATTCTTAAAAAGAACTTAGATTGACATTTCTATGGACTTTATTTTGGGGTTGCCTAGGACTAAGAAGGGGAGTGATTATATTTTTGTTGTTGTTGATAGATTCTCTAAGATGGCACATTTTATAGCTTGTCATAAAACCGATGATGCTTCAAACATGGCGGATTTGTTCTTTATAGAAGTCGTTAGGTTGCATGGCATGCCTAGGACAATTGTTTCTGGTCGCGATGTTAAATTCTTGAGTTACTTTTGGAAGACTTTATGGGCTAAACTTGGCACGACAAACTGAAGTTGTCAATAGAACTTTGGGAACACCTTTGCGTGCTATTCTTAAAAAGAACTTGGATTGACATTTCTATGGATTTTATTTTGGGGTTGCCTAGGACTAAGAAGGGGAGGGATTCTATTTTTGTTGTTGTGGAAATATTCTCTAAGATGGCATATTTTATAGCTTGTCATAAAACCGATGATACTTCAAACATGGCGGATTTTTTCTTTAGAGAAGTCGCTAGGTTGCGTGGCATGCCTAGGACTATTGTTTCTGCTCGCGATGTTAAATTCTTGAGTTACTTTTGGAAGACTTTATGGGCTAAACTTGGCACAAAATTGTTGTTTTCTACTACTTGTCATCCTCAAACGGATGGACAAACTGAAGTTGTCAATAGAACTTTGGGAACACTTTTGCGTGCTATTCTTAAAAAGAACTTGGATTGAAATTTCTCTGGACTTTAATTTGGGGTTGCCTAGGACTAAGAAGGGGAGGGATTATATTTTTGTGGTTGTTGACAGATTCTCTAAGATGGCACATTTTATAGCTTGTCATAAAACCGATGATGCTTCAAACATGGCGGATTTGTTCTTTAGAGAAGTCGCTAGGTTGCATGGCATACCTAGGACAATTGTTTCTGGTCGCGATGTTAAACTCCTGAGTTACTTTTGGAATACTTTATGGGCTAAACTTGGCACAAAATTGTTGTTTTCTACTACTTGTCATCCTCAAACGGATGGACAAACTGAAGTTGTCAATAGAACTTTGGGAACACTATTGCGTGCTATTCTTAAAAATAACTTGGATTGACATTTCTATGGACTTTATTTTGGGGTTGCCTAGGACTAAGAAGGGGATCTATTCTATTTTTGTTGTTGTTGATAGATTCTCTAAGATGACACATTTTATAGCTTGTCATAAAACCGACGATGCTTCAAACATGACGGATATGTTCTTTATAGAAGTCGTTAGGTTGCATGGCATGCCTAGGACTATTGTTTCTGGTCGCGATGTTAAATTCTTGAGTTACTTTTGGAAGACTTTACAGGCTAAACTTGGCACGACAAACTGAAGTTGTCAATAGAATTTTGGGAACACCTTTGCGTGATATTCCTAAAAAGAACTTGGATTGACATTTCTGTGGACTTTATTTTGGGGTTGCCTAGGACTAAGAAAGGGAGGAATTCTATTTTTGTTGTTGTGGATAGATTCTCTAAGATGGTACATTTTATAGCTTGTCATAAAACCGATGATGCTTCAAACATTGCGGATTTGTTCTTTAGAGAAGTCGTTAGGTTGTATGGCATACCAAAGACTATTGTTTCTGGTCGCGATGTTAAATTCTTGAGTTACTTTTGGAAGACTTTATGGGCTAAACTTGGCACAAAATTTTTGTTTTCTACTACTTTTCATCCTCAAACGGATGGACAAACTGAAGTTGCCAATAGAACTTTGGGAACACCTTTGCGTGCTATTCCTAAAAAGAACTTGGATTGACATTTCTATGGACTTTATTTTGGGGTTGCCTAGGACTAAGAAGGGGATGGATTCTATTTTTGTTGTTGTTGATAGATTCTCTAAGATGGGACATTTTATAGCTTGTCATAAAACCGATGATGCTTCAAACATGGCGGATTTGTTCTTTAGAGAAGTCGTTAGGTTGCATGGCATGCCTAGGACTATTGTTTCTGGCCGCGATGTTAAATTCTTTAGTTACTTTTGGAATACTTTATGGGCTAAACTTGGCACAAAATTGTTGTTTTCTACTACTTGTCATCCTCAAACGGATGGACAAACTGAAGTTGTCAATAGAACTTTGGGAACACTTTTGCGTGCTATTCTTAAAAAGAACTTGGATTGACATTTTTGTGGACTTTAATTTGGGGTTGCCTAGGACTAAGAAGGGGAGGGATTCTATTTTTGTTGTTGTGGATAGATTCTCTAAAATGGCACAATTTATAGCTTGTCATAAAACCGATCATGCTTCAAACATTGCGGATTTGTTCTTTAGAGAAGTCGTTAGGTTGCATGGCATGCCTAGGAAAATTGTTTCTGGTCACGATGTTAAATTCTTGAGTTACTTTGAAAGACTTTATGGGCTAAACTTGGCACAGAATTGTTGTTTTCTACTACTTGTCATCCTCAAACGGATGGACAAACAAAAGTTGTCAACAGAATTTTGGGAACACTTTTGCGTGCTATTCTTAAAAAGAACTTAGATTGACATTTCTATGGACTTTATTTTGGGGTTGCCTAGGACTAAGAAGGGGAGTGATTATATTTTTGTTGTTGTTGATAGATTCTCTAAGATGGCACATTTTATAGCTTGTCATAAAACCGATGATGCTTCAAACATGGCGGATTTGTTCTTTATAGAAGTCGTTAGGTTGCATGGCATGCCTAGGACAATTGTTTCTGGTCGCGATGTTAAATTCTTGAGTTACTTTTGGAAGACTTTATGGGCTAAACTTGGCACGACAAACTGAAGTTGTCAATAGAACTTTGGGAACACCTTTGCGTGCTATTCTTAAAAAGAACTTGGATTGACATTTCTATGGATTTTATTTTGGGGTTGCCTAGGACTAAGAAGGGGAGGGATTCTATTTTTGTTGTTGTGGAAATATTCTCTAAGATGGCATATTTTATAGCTTGTCATAAAACCGATGATACTTCAAACATGGCGGATTTTTTCTTTAGAGAAGTCGCTAGGTTGCGTGGCATGCCTAGGACTATTGTTTCTGCTCGCGCTGTTAAATTCTTGAGTTACTTTTGGAAGACTTTATGGGCTAAACTTTGCACA
>NC_133101.1:34929610-35002917 GCF_022965805.1 Primulina eburnea | reverse complement strand
CAGATATAACACCTGGCTATCAAGTCATGGTCACACCATTCCTTGTAAGTCTGCAATTCCTCAGGAGTGCAGTCAGTCGGAGTCTCAAAAGGGGGCGACTCAGTCAGTGTATATGCTACCCTTTCCGAATTCGAGACGATTTTCAGGTTTCTTAGCCAAGTGAGGTAATTAGGTCCAGTTAATATGTGTTTGTCGAGTATTATGGATATCGGATTGCGAATCGAAGACATTGTCAATTTGTACTGAAAAGTGAAAACAGATAAATGTTGGTGACTATTTTAAAATATTTAGTAAGATATGAAGTTTGGACTTTACTGTAGTATCCCGATGCCTAATTTGAGTTAATTATTGGATTAATTATATTTCGGTGGGATCGGAAGGAACGAACCGGGTTCGGACCGTCCGAAGAGGGTTCGGACCGTCCGAAGAGGGTTCGGATCGTCCGAGACAGGTGGTTGGACGCGTGGAAGCCATGCAGAGTTCGGATCGTCCGATCAGGGTTCGGATCGTCCGAGACAGGTGGCTGGGCACGTGGAAGACATGCAATATTCGGATCGTCCGAAGTGGATCGGATCGTCCGAAGTGTACCGGATCGGAGCGTCCGAAGTGGATCGGATCGTCCGATCGTTGTCTATAAATAGAGGCGCGAGGCTTCATTTCTAACTCGCCAATTCCGAGTGTTCCAGAGCGTTTTAGTCGTTTCTGATGGGTTTCTAGTCTTTTCCCGAGGTTTAGGCACTAGCGGGGAGCTACTGGTTTTGTAGCGGAGCTGTGCTCTAGTTGGGAGCTAGCGGCATCAGTGGGATGGCTACGGACGCAGGCTTGATTCTAGGGCTGATTGCTAGGATCTACTGATTTGAGGTACGAAGTACTATCCGAGATAGCAGGATTGAGTATGCTTTACTATGTGTTGCATGTTATATGTTGCATTATTATCTGTCATATGATGCATGGTTTATTATGCGGCATTTGCATAATCATTTTGGGCCTGATTATCTTTGAGATAGCCTGTTGAGAGGGTGCTCAGCCCTCGTTTGTTGTGGATGGTTGGACCCGTTGGCCGACGGTGGTCAGGTCACCGGTATATCCACAGGTTTATTCTGGTATGGGAGCCACCTCCTGGTGCGACGGCGCAGAGTGCTACATACCTTGACGTCATTTACCTGAGCAGTATTTCGATATACCCAGATCCTGGTATCCAGTACATTTTGCATACATGCATGTCATAGTCTTGTATACTCATGCTTTCGGTGCTGAGCGTTTTATGCTCACGTCCTCGGTTTATCTCTGTTTTGGACACCCTATTCGATGGGGCAGGTCTCAGGTTGGGCGGTCCAGGAGGGAGTGGACAGGGAGCTGGCAGAGGTTGACTTGTAGTTATTGGTATTTGTTCTTGGAATTTAGTTCGATCTGGTTGTTAAGTATTTTGTACTTACAGATTCGATTGGGTTGTATTACTGTTTTTCCGCTGTTTACCTGATTCAGTTTTAAATGTTAATTTTGCATGCTTAAGTTCTGATTTGTAGGTGATTCTGGAACGGGTCACTACATTTATGGTATCAGAGCATGCATTAAGATTTTGGGATTTAGAATTGTTCTTTTGGGTTTAATCTCTGGTAACTTTTGTAGCTAGAATGTCTGGTTTTGACGACGATGCTAGTAGTCATGGCAGCGTTGGACGCTGGGAGACCGCGACGATCGGGAGCGTCGTCGAGAGCATCGAGAACGTCGTCAACACCGTCGTGACGAGCCTCGAAGTTTTAGTATGCATCGGTTCTTGCAGATGGGGCCGAAACCTCTTTCGGGCGGTGAGACTCCGGATGTTGCGGAGAACTGGCTCGAGAGGATGGAAAGCTGCTTCAAGACTTTTCAGTGCTCGGCGGAGCAGCAGATGGATACCCATGATTTCTTGCTGGAGGGTGGTGCGCGTAAGTGGTGGAGGTCTACCTCTGCACCGATAGTTCAGCGACAGGGTCGAGTTCTTTGGGCCGATTTCCGAGCCGCTTTCATGCTGCTTTATTTTCCGCCAGCTCTTCTGCAGACCAAGGCGATTGAGTTGATCAATCTGAAACAGGAAGCTTGTCTGTTGATGAGTATCAGCAGAAGTTCTTTGAGTTGCTTCCGTATGTTCCGCATGTCAGTGACAATGCTAGTGCCAAGTATAACCATTTTCTTCAGGTCCTCAATCAGGAGATTTACGATCGAGTTGTTGTCTGCGATGATCCGACATCGTATGAGGGCCTTGTGAACCGTTGTCGCCAAGCTGAGGGCAGTTTGCTGAGAGGTCAAGCCATGCAGTCTGCTCGTCCTACTAGTTCTTTGGGTCCCCGCGCCCAAGCATTTAAGAAGGCTGGATCTACTTCTTCTTCCTCTGGATCTGGAGGAGTTCACCATTTTGGGAAGAAGAAGGGCCCGTGTCAGCATTGCGGGAAGGATCATCCGACGGAACGTTGTCGCAAGGTTGCGGGTGCTTGTTACAAGTGCGGTGAGTTGGGCCACATGAAGAGAGATTGTCCACAGACGGGCGGAGGATCAGGATCTGGTTCTCAGGCTTCAGTTCATCAGAGGCCACAGCAGGGGACAGTCTACTCAGGGTTCTAACCTCTGACCGCGTACTCAAGGGCAGGTCTTTGCTCTTAACCAGGATCAGGCGGCTGAGGAGAACGAGAGAGTTATCGCAGGTGTGTTTTTATTATGTGGATTACCTGCTTACGTTCTCATTGATACTGGTGCATCGCATTCATTCATATCTGCGAGATTTGCTAAGCGTCATAAGTTTACCTTTCACTTCTTTGGACGTTGTGGTATCTGTTTCCACGCCGATGGGTCATTCGGTACTAGCTAAACGTCTAGTTTTGGGTTGTTCTCTAGAGTTTGAGGGTAATGTTTTAACTGCTAATTTGATGATTCTTGCGATGGAGGATTTTGATTGCATTCTAGGAATAGATGTGCTGACTGTGCTTAGAGCTACTGTGGACTGTTATCAGAAGTTTGTGCAGTTTCGTCCAGTTGAGGGCGACAGTTGGTTTTTTCTATGGAGAGGGAGCGCGACCCCCGATGCCTGTGGTTTCTGCTCTGAAAGCCTTTCGTGCTTTAGAGTCGGGCGGGGAAGGCTACCTTATCTATGCTATTGATTCGTCCGCAGGTAGTATCGGTGTCGGTGACATTCTAGTGGTTTGCGATTTTCCGGATGTTTTTCCCGAGGAGATTCCTGGTTTTCCTCCTGTTCAGGAAGTAGATTTCGGCATTGATTTAGTGCCAGGCACGACACCAATCTCTAGAGCTCCTTATCGATTAGCTCCATCGGAGATGCAAGAATTGAACAGCAGTTGCAGGATCTTCTTGACAAGGGGTATATTCGACCCAGTGTGTCCCCGTGGGGAGCACCAGTTCTTTTTGTCAAAAAGAAGGATGGTTCTATGCGGCTCTGCATAGATTATCGGCAGTTGAATCGTGCGACGATAAAGAATAAGTATCCGTTGCCACGGATTGATGATTTATTTGATCAATTGCAAGGTACCTCTGTGTATTCCAAGATTGATTTAAGGTCTGGTTATCATCAGCTCCGAGTTCATCAGGGAGATATATCGAAGACTGCATTCAGGACCCGGTATGGGCATTATGAGTTTCTGGTTATGCCTTTTGGGGTGACGAATGCACCAGCAGTTTATGGACCTGATGAATCGGGTATTTCGGGATTTCTTGGATAAGTTTGTTGTGGTGTTTATAGATGATATCTTAATCTATTCGCATGATCAGCAAGAACACGTACAACACTTAAGGATTATTTTACAGACACTTCGCGAGAAATCAGCTTTATGCGAAGTTGAGTAAATGTGAGTTTGGATTGACAGGGTTGTATTCCTTGGTCATGTCATTTCTAGCGAGGGAGTTTCAGTTGACCCAAGCAAGGTGGAAGCGGTATTGAACAGGTCGCGTCCGACGACAGTAGCCGAGATCCGCAGTTTTCTGGGATTGGCTGGGTATTATCGCCGTTTCATTGCCAACTTCTCTCAGATTGCTAAGCCACTCACTCAGCTCACTCGGAAAGATGTTTCATTTGAGTGGACATCAGAGTGCGAAGAGAGTTTTCTGGGAACTTCGCAGGCGTTTGACATCTGCGCCTGTTTTGGCTTTACCGTCTGGATCTGGTGGTTTCAGTGTTTACACCGATGCCCTCTTTGCAGGGACTAGGGTGTGTTCTGATGCAAAATGAGCATGTGATTGCTTATGCGTCGAGGCAGTTTGAAGCCTCATGAGGAAACTATCCTGTTCATGATCTGGAATTAGCAGCGATCGTTTTTGCTTTGAAAATCTGGCGCCATTATCTGTATGGTGAGCGATTTGAGATTTTTACTGATCATAAGAGTTTGAAGTATCTATTCACTCAGGCTGAGTTGAACATGCGTCAGCGTCGTTGGATGGATCTACTCAAGGATTATGATTGTGAGATCAAGTATCATCCAGGATCTGCGAATCTCACGGCCGATGCTCTTAGTCGCAAGGTGAGATTATCTGCTCTTCAGACTTGTGCTGTATCTGGGATTATTCAGGATTTCTGTTCGATGGGATTCAATTGTAAGCATCGGAAGGGAACAGAGAGTATCCGTATAGCTACTATTTTGTCCGAGCCAGTTTTGTATTCTCGGATTAGAGATGCTCAGATGTCTGATTCTATGGTTCAAAAATTAGCTCGATTGGCTGATGGAGATAATACTTCTGGATTCCACTATCAGTCCGAGGGTCTTTTGTGCTTATCTGGTCGTGTTGTTGTACCAAAAGATGACACTTTGAGGGAGGAGATTTTGTCCCAGGCTCATCGTAGCAAGTTGAGTGTTCATCCGGGGAGCAACAAGATGTAT
Organism: Primulina eburnea; assembly: GCF_022965805.1. Lineage (NCBI taxonomy): Eukaryota > Viridiplantae > Streptophyta > Magnoliopsida > Lamiales > Gesneriaceae > Primulina > Primulina eburnea. Next base: position 34,998,055 of record NC_133101.1, on the reverse strand, counting down.
AAGATTTGAGGACTCGATTTGGTGGAAAGGTATGAAACGTAATGTTTATCAGTATGTCTCCAAGTGCCTAGTCTGTCAGCAGGTGAAGGCTGAGTATCGACGACCTGGAGGTTTGTTGCAGAATCTTCCTATTCCGGAGTGGAAGTGGGAGCATATCACGATGGACTTCGTGACTCACTTGCCTATGTCTGTGGGGAATAGAGATGCTATCTGGGTGGTAGTGGATCGGCTTACTAAGTCTGCCCATTTTCTTCCATATAACAGAGATTTCACTTTCGATCGGATGGCACGGTTGTACATTCAGGAGATTGTACGGTTTCATGGTGTGCCGTGAGTATCGTTAGTGACAGAGATCCTCGATTTACATCTAGATTTTGGGGCAGCTTTCAGCAAGCTTTGGGCACTACCTTGAGTTTGAGTACTGCATATCACCCAGAGACTGACGGTCAGTCCAGAGAGGACTATTCGTACTCTTGAGGATATGTTGAGATCTTGTGTGATGGATTTCGGGCCAGCTTGGCAGGATCATCTGCCACTGATAGAGTTTGCATACAACAACAGTTTTCATAGGAGTATTGGTATGTCTCCGTTTGAAGCATTGTATGGTCGACGTTGTCGTACTCCTCTGTTCTGGGAGGAAGTCGGAGAACGATAGGTCGAGGGTCCAGAATTGATTCAGCAGGCCATGGACAAAGTTCTTGTGATCAAACAGCGGATTAAGACCGCTCAGGATCGTCAAGCAAGTTATGCAAACACCAAGCGCAGACCTCTTCATTTTGATGCAAGCGAGAAAGTGTTTCTCAAGGTATCACCTTTTCGGAGGATTCTGAGATTTGGACTCAAGGGTAAGCTATCTCCGAGATTCATTGGTCCTTTTGAGATCTTAGAATGTGTGGGAGATTTGGCCTACAGATTAGCTTTGGCCACCGTATCTGTCTAGTGTTCACAATGTGTTTCATGTGTCCTTGTTGAGACGATACGTAGCGGATGAGTCTCATGTTTTGCATCCGACAGAAGTTCAGCTGAATCCGGATTTGTCTTTTGTAGAAAGACCGGTTTCGATCTTGGACCGGAAGGATAAGGTACTGCGGAATAAGACTATTCCTCTTGTCTTAGTGCAGTGGCAAGCGCCGAGGTACTGAAGAAGCTACTTGGGAACTAGAGAGTCGCATGCGGTCAGAGCATCCAGAATTGTTCTAGTTGTAGTATTTTCAGTTATGATTATAATTTCAGTTGTACTTTCAGTTGTAATTCATTCTTAAGTTGAATGTATTGTTGTTCAGAATTGGTCATTCTTCAGACTCGATTTCGCGGACGAAATCCTTTTTAGGGGGGGAGAATGTAGTATCCCGATGCCTAATTTGAGTTAATTATTGGATTAATTATATTTCGGTGGGATCGGAAGGAACGAACCGGGTTCGACCGTCCGAAGAGGGTTCGGACCGTCCGAAGAGGGTTCGGATCGTCCGAGACAGGTGGTTGGACGCGTGGAAGCCATGCAGAGTTCGGATCGTCCGATCAGGGTTCGGATCGTCCGAGACAGGTGGCTGGGCACGTGGAAGACATGCAATGTTCGGATCGTCCGAAGTGGATCGGATCGTCCGAAGTGTACCGGATCGGAGCGTCCGAAGTGGATCGGATCGTCCGATCGTTGTCTATAAATAGAGGCGCGAGGCTTCATTTCTAACTCGCCAATTCCGAGTGTTCCAGAGCGTTTTAGTCGTTTTCTGATGGATTTCTAGTCTTTTCCCGAGGTTTAGGCACTAGCGGGGAGCTACTGGTTTTGTAGCGGAGCTGTGCTCTAGTTGGGGAGCTAGCGGCATCAGTGGGATGACTACGGACGCAGGCTTGATTCTAGGGCTGATTGCTAGGATCTACTGATTTGAGGTACGAAAGTACTATCCGAGATAGCAGGATTGAGTATGCTTTACTATGTGTTGCATGTTATATGTTGCATTATTATCTGTCATATGATGCATGGTTTATTATGCGGCATTTGCATAATCATTTGGGCCTGATTATCTTTGAGATAGCCTGTTGAGAGGGTGCTCAGCCCTCGTTTGTTGTGGATGGTTGGACCCCGTTGGCCGACGGTGGTCAGGTCACCGGTATATCCACAGGTTTATTCTGGTATGGGAGCCACCTCCTGGTGCGACGGCGCAGAGTGCTACATACCTTGACGTCATTTACCTGAGCAGCATTTCGATATACCCAGATCCTGGTATCCAGTACATTTTGCATACATGCATGTCATAGTCTTGTATACTCATGCTTTCGGTGCTGAGCGTTTTATGCTCACGTCCTCGGTTTATCTCTGTTTTGGACACCCTATTCGATGGGGCAGGTCTCAGGTTGGGCGGTCCAGGAGGGAGTGGACAGGGAGCTGGCAGAGGTTGACTGTAGTTATTGGTATTTGTTCTTGGAATTTAGTTCGATCTGGTTGTTTAAGTATTTTGTACTTACAGATTCGATTGGGTTGTATTACTGTTTTTTCCGCTGTTTACCTGATTCAGTTTTAAATGTTAATTTGCATGCTTAAGTTCTGATTAGTAGGTGATTCTGGAACGGGTCACTACATTTACTTCATAAATATTTGCTCCCACTGTTTTGACATCTTTCACTATCCTCTAGTGAAAACGGGAAACTCCTTTCCTCAGTAGGTACGTAAGGTCCAATTAGCGAATTATGATCCCGAATAATATCAGCCAATCACAATTCCTAAAAGGTATTTCCAATTGCATCACAATGCAACCCTCTACGTAAACTTTTGTCTCACGTTTGATTAGGACCCAATATTGACGTCGTTCATCTTTACGTGTCAAGCCTTACCCATCGATATTGAACCTTAATGGACCGGTCGCCATGAGTTCCCTCAATTATCTAAGCCGAAGTCACTGGGAGTTTCACACTTAGTTCACATCACCATGTCAATGGATGTCATAGTTTCCGGTACTAAGGGCCCCCCAATAATATGAGCCGAGCCCCGAGTACGGGTGCGATTCGTCATGCACCCATTTGTCGATGGACAGACATGGAACTTATAAACACATTATAATTCCCCTTTCTGGCTTGGTATTATGACTTCTATGAATGATGAGCTGCAGAGGCGTTTTGAGGATGCAAAGAATGCTACTGACATTCATATGCACCTCAAGGAGATCTTTGGTGAGCAAACACGGCCTCTTAGGCATGCTACCGTCAAGGAGCTGATCACTTTGCGCATGCGAGATGGGGCATCGGTCCATGAGCATGGCTTAAAGTTGATTGGGCTCGTGGATAAGCTCGTTGGCATGGATATGATCTTGCCTTAGGAGTTGACCACCGACGTGTTGCTATTATCATTGCCTAGCTCATTTGATCCTTTTGTGGTGAACTTCAACATGAACAAGATGGAGCCGACCCTTGAGGAGTTGGTGAATATGCTTGTTACGTTTGAATCAACCATCAAGAAAGAGAATTTGGTTCTTTATGTGGGTTCTTCATCTGGTACGAAGATTGATCCACATGGGAAGGGAAAGAAGAGTTCTTTCCAACGTCCCAAGAAGAACGTGCCCTTGATGAGGCAATCTCCGAATCCCGTTGAGGCAGCCACACCAGTTAAGGCTGACAAGACTAGTGATGTTTGTCATCACTGCAAGAAGCCTGGACATTGAAGGCGTAATTGTAAAGAATATCTTGCCCAGAAAAGTTCTGGAAATGGTATGTTCTACATTAAAGTAAACATTTCAGTTAACTCTACTTCTTGGGTATTGGATACCAAATGTTGATCACATCTCTATAATGTGTTGCAGGTGATGGGAAGAAGTAGGAAGCTTAGGGAAGGTGTGACCTTCTTGAGGATGGGCAATGGAGCAAGAGTTGCTGCCAAGACCTTAAGAAATGTTTACTTATTGTTGAACAATGATTTTTAAGTTAATTTTAAGAGATGTTTTGTTTGTACCTGTTTGGTGTAAAACATTGTTTCCATTTCTATTGTGATAAAAATGGATATTCTTGTTTATTTAGCAAAGATGTTTGCAACATTTACAAGAATGAATGTTTAATTGGTACTTAAGAACTTGAAAACGATATCTATAACTTAAAATTAAAAGATATTCCACTAAATGTCCATTCAAAGGCATACACCATATGAGATATGGATAGGTAAGCCTCCTAAGTATTCTTATCTTAGAATATGGGGGTGCCCTGCTTATGAAGCAGGTAGTGGGAGATAAATTGGATAGTCGATCCATTTTATGTTATTTAGTGGGATATCCAAGGAATTCAGTTGGATATCACTTCTATCATCCCCAAGAAACAAAGGTGTTTGTTTCTAGGAATGCAACCTTTTGGGAAAAGGAATTTCTATTAGATAGAAAAGGCGAGATGATAGAACTCGAAGAGGTTCGAGAAACACCCACAATTATAGAACCCACACCCGAAGAGCCAAGAGAGGAGATACAAGCTCCTAGAAGATCCGAGAAAGTCTCGAGACCACATATGATGTATGGTCTGCTTCTTGAAGAGGGCCATGATGAGCCTAACCTTGAATGTGATCCAAGGACCTTCAAGGAAGCATTATCTGATGCCGATTCATCCAAGTGGCTTGAAGCGATGGAATCTGAGATGAATTCCATGCGTTCGAACCAAGTGTGGAATCTCGTGGATCCACCTGAGGGAATTGTTCCCATAGGGTGTAAATGGATTTACAAGAGGAAACTTGGGACGGATGGGAAGGTATTGACCTTCAAGGCGCGATTGGTGGCAAAATGATATACTCAAAGACAAGGAGTTGACTTTGAGGAAACCTTTTCACCAGTTGCAATGTTCAAGTCTATAAGGATATTGCTAGCCATAGCTGCGTAGTATGACTATGAGATATGGCAGATGGATGTCAAGACAGCCTTTCTTAATGGGGATATTAAGGAAGAGATTTACATGTCTCAAACCTGGAGGGTTTACATCTGTCGGAAGTGAGCATATGGTATGCAAACTTCAGAAATCTATTTTTGGTCTAAAGAAGGCATCTAGGAGCTGGAACCTCATATTCGACAGTACAATCAAAGAGTTTGATTTTACAAAGAATCCTGAGGAACCCTGTGTGTATAAGAAGGTCAGTGGCAGTGTGGTGACATTCCTCGTACTTTATGTGGATGACATTCTACTCATTGGAAATGATGTAGGAATTTTTCAATCAACTAAGATATGGTTAGCGAGTAAGTTCTCGATGCGGGACTTGGGTGAAGCATCTTTTGTATTGGGAATACAGATCTATTGAGATAGATTGAAAAGATGGCTTGGTCTCACCCAGTCCACATACATTGATACCATCATGAAGCGGTCCTCGATGGATGAGTCCATGAGAGGACATCTACCAATGTGTCATGGCGTGTCCCTATCCAAGTCTGTCTCCCAAGACTGATGCAGAGATAGTGGCGATGACACGTGTGACACCCTGACCCGTTACAATTAAAATACAGCGGAATTTAAAATTTTCTTTCAAACGGAAGGAGTTTCAAAATGCATTTTATAAAAGTGTTTACAAAATAACAACATGATCATTCCAATGACATAACAAAATACAAAATATCATTAGTGTGATCATGTTACAAAATGGTACAAAATAATCATCCTTCCAATCTTCGTATGCATATGACCCCCATCCACAGTCAACGTCCCGGTCCGTCGCTCTTATCTGCATCACATGAAAATAACTGAAATGAGAATAAATCTCAGCAAGTGGAACTCTTATATAGCAATGATACATAGTATACTCTGTAAAACATGGCTTTTAAATCATAAATACCATCGACTCTGAAACATGAATAACGTAGCAATAACTGTAGCAATAGCAATAGCAATAGATAGCAATACGATGGTATTTCTCTTTTCTATGGTTGGATTGATATCAATAGTATCTGTGACTATGGTTGCCAATATCCCATCGATATAAATCGATAACTGTGAGGGGATAAAAGCCTATGGTCGATGATCATCTAATTGCATGCAATGCACTGACTATGATTAATCAATCCAATAAAACATTTGAACTCTGAATATCATTTAAAGCCGTCGTTTCGCAATCTCATAATATCACTTGTATTCCCTTTTTAACAATAGTGAGACATCAATGCCTCCAATAGATAATCAATGAAATCAATACATAACAATGGATCAATTGAAGGGAATAACACTTTGAAACCTTTAAAACACAATACATATAATATCATGTGAGCAAAAAGGATGAAATTCCACTTACAAACCAATAGAACACCTCCAACTATACTCTTGGTACACCACCTACAACAATAATCCATAAATAACACCAATATCAAGACTAAATCCAAGAGTCCATGCTAAATAATCCATAGAACCATCAAAACATCAAATCCAAAATAACCCTTAACTCGAAACCTCATTAGAATCGCACCAAAAACTTACCTAAGCTTCCTTATACCACGGAGAACGTTGATCTCAAGTCTGAAATCCAAATAACTCCAAGAATCAAAGGTAGGAAGCTAAAGAAATGGAGAAAACCCTTGCCAAAAGGAGAGAAAAATCGGAAATGGAAGATAGGATAAGGTAGGTATGAAGTCAACTCAATCAAAAAGGTACTAAATAACTCGCCCATACTTACACCGCGGGTGCGGTCACACAAGCACCGCGGGTGCGCCATGCTCACGGACAATCTAAAATAAATCCCATGCACGATCACCGCGGGAGCGGTGCTACAAATACCGCGGGTGCGGTCTCACCGCGGGTGCGGTCCTTGCACTGCCGCGGGTGCGGTGTCCTCACGGCCTTCCAAATCCAAAATGATGAATAGTACACCGCGGGGGCACTCATCTAAGAGCGCGGGTGCACTCTACTCACGGCAATGAACAGTAACAAAACAACTAAAATCGATTCGAAACGCTGAAACGAACAATCAACACCAACTAACACCTCAAATAAATAATAACCAATAATACTATAGCCCAAAACACAACTATAATCATCTAATCACATAACCCAATTAACACAATAAAGCTTAAACCGTACCGTACACCGGGCTCGGCTATTACAATCTCCCCTCCTTAGAGGAATTTCGTCCTCGAAATTGACGTCACGGCACGAACAACTCAGGATACCTCTCTCTCATCTCAGTCTCTGGTTCCCACGTAGCCTCCTCAATCAAATGGTTCCTCCAAAGGACTTTAACGATGCCGATCTCTTTGTTCCTCAGAACTCTAACTGTGCGATCCAGAATCTGAATCGGAATCTCATGGTAAGTCAGACTCGGCGTCAAGTCCAATGGCTCATGGCGAAGAACATGGGAAGGATCTGCAATATACTTCCTGAGCATCGATACGTGAAACACATTATGGACTCTGTCAAGATCGGGCGGTAGGGCTAATCTGTAGGCTCGGTCACCCACTCTGTCCAATATCTCGAATGGACCAATGAATCTAGGGCTCAACTTGCCCTTCTTGCCAAATCGCATCACACCCTTGAGAGGTGCTATCTTCAGAAAAACATGATCGCCAACCTCGAACTGCAAAGGTCTACGACGAACGTCTGCATAGCTCTTCTGTCTGGACTGAGCAGTCTTCATCCTCTCTCTGATAACTGCAACAACATCGGCAGTCTGTTGGACCAACTCGGGACCCAACATCTTCCTCTCTCCAACCTCATCCCAAAACAAAGGAGATCTGCACTTCCTGCCATAAAGTGCCTCATACGGTGCCATGCCAATCGTCGCCTGGTAGCTATTGTTGTACGTGAACTCCACAAGAGGCAACTTGGAATCCCAGCTACCAGAATAGTCAATAGTACAAGCTCTGAGCATATCCTCCAGAATCTGAATGACTCTCTCTGACTGACCGTCGCTCTGAGGATGATAAGCTGTACTGAAAGCTAATCGAGAACCCATAGCTCTGTGCAAACTCTTCCAGAACTCTGAGGTAAATCTAGGGTCACGATCAGACACGATCGACACAGGAACCCCATGAAGTCTAACAATCTCTGCAATGTAATCCTCGGCATACTGAGACATCGAATACGTCGTCTTGACTGGGACAAAGTGCGCTGACTTGGTCAATCTATCAACAATAACCCAAATGGAATTGAAACCCTTCTGCGTCCTAGGTAAACCAGTCACGAAATCCATAGTGATATGCTCCCACTTCCACTGAGGAATCGGCAAAGAAAGCAATGTCCCAGCAGGTCTCTGGTGCTCAATCTTTACCTGCTGACAAGTAAGGCACTGAGAAATGAACAAAGCAATATCTCTCTTCATACCTGGCCACCAGTAGAGTCGACGAAGATCCTGATACATCTTCGTACTGCCTGGATGAATCGAATAAGGTGCGGTATGAGCCTCTGTCAAGACATCTCTACGAATATCGTCGCCAGAAGGAACACAAATGCGGCCTCTGAAAGTTACCAAATCATCACCATTCAGACTAAACTCTGAATTCCCTCTAGCCTCGGCTCTAGCTCTCAACTCTGCCAACTGAACATCAGTCGACTGCTCTCTACGGATCCTGTCCGTCAAAGTAGATCGAATGACCAACGCTGAAAAGCGAGCAATGGTCCCTGGAATCACCAGATCAATCTCCTCTCTCTGCAATTCCATCAACAATGGTCTCTGAATCAAAGAACTCAATGAAGCACTCGACTTGCGGCTCAAAGCATCAGCCACAACATTCGCCTTCCCTAGGTGATAACTGATCGTCACATCGTAATCCTTGACAAGCTCTAACCACCTCCTCTGTCGCATATTGAGCTCTTTTGGCGAGAACAGATACTTCAAACTCTTGTGGTCTGTGAAGATCTCACACTTTTCGCCATACAGATAATGTCTCCAAATCTTAAGGGCGAAAACCACAGCTGCAAGCTCCAAATCGTGCGTCGGATAATTCTTCTCATAATCCTTCAACTGGCGAGACGCATAGGCAATGACCTTACCTCGCTGCATCAACACTGCACCAAGGCCTCTCTTCGACGCATCGGTATAGACCACAAAATTCTCTGAACCACTGGGCAAAGAAAGAACAGGAGCTGTCGTCAATCTGTCCTTCAACTCCTGAAATGCACTCTGGCAATCGATAGACCACTCGAACTTCACAGTCTTCCTCGTCAGATTGGACAATGGCAGGGCAATCTTGGAGAAACCTGAAATGAAACGACGATAGTAACCCGCCAAACCGAGGAAACTGCGTACCTCAGAAACAGTAGTAGGAATAGGCCAATTCTGAATCGCCTCAATCTTCAACGGATCAACAGCAATGCCATCTCTCGAAACCACATGGCCTAGAAAAGAAATCTGATCCAGCCAAAACTCACACTTCTTCAACTTGGCAAACAACCTCTTCTCTCGCAACAACTGAAGCACCACTCTGAGATGCTCTGCATGAAGCTCTCTGGATTTGGAATAGATCAAGATATCGTCGATGAAAACAATGACAAAGCTATCCAGATAAGGCTTGAACACACGGTTCATCAGATCCATGAAGACTGAAGGGGCATTGGTCAAACCAAAAGACATGACAAGAAACTCATAGTGACCGTACCTGGTCCGGAAAGCTGTCTTAGGGATATCAGACTCCCTAACCTTCAACTGATAGTAGCCAGACCGAAGATCAATCTTCGAGAACATAGTAGCACCATGGAGCTGATCAAACAAATCATCTATCCGAGGCAACGGATACTTGTTCTTGACAGTTACTTTGTTAAGCTCCCTGTAGTCGATACACAGTCGCAAAGAACCATCCTTCTTCTTGACAAATAGAACCGGAGCTCCCCAAGGCGAAGAACTCGGACGAATAAAGCCCTTGTCTAAAAGATCCTGCAACTGAGTCTTCAACTCCTTCATCTCGGTAGGGGCCATCCGGTACGGAGCCTTAGAAATAGGAACCGTACCTGGAGCTAAATCAATCACAAACTCAACATCTCTATCCGGCGGCAAACCCGGAACATCATCCTCAAACACATCAGCAAACTCCCTCACCACATCAATATCATCTACATTCAACTTAATCAATCTATCCACATCCACAGTAGAAGCAAGAAACCCATCGCAACCTCTACACAACAATCTCTCAGCCTCAAAGCAAGAAATAAAAGGAAGGACCAGCGAAGTACCTGTGCTGGCGAGCGCTCCTCCCTGGCCATCATCTGCAAAAGTCACCTTCTTAGCAACACAATCGATAACTGCACGGTAAGTCGAAAGCCAATCCATGCCAAGAATAACATCGAAGGCAACCATAGGGATAACAATCAAATCAGCGAATACAACTCGCTCCTCAATACGAACAGGGCACGCAAAGACAATTGATGTCGGGCACAAGACATCCCCCGAAGGTAAAACAACATTAAGCTGGAGGGGAAGAACAGAAGGAACTATACCCAAAGATCTCAAAAATAATTCAGACATAAAAGAATGAGTAGCACCAGTATCAATCAAAGTAGTAGCTACTCTGCCTGAAATCAAAATAGTATTAAGGATCAATGAAGAGTCACGATTAATACCTTCCTTGGTCATCGCAAAGATACGACCCTGCACCTTCCCTTGGCTATCTCCCCTCGGGCAATTCCTAGCAACGTGGCCCGCCGCGCCACAACGAAAACAAGTATGAGTGCCCAATCTGCACTCTCCTCGATGATGCTTACCACACTTTGGACACAGTGGCTTCTCGGGATCAAATGGAACTGGCGGTGGTCTAGAACTCGGCTCCATCTTGCCCTTGCCCTTGAAACGATCCCTGCCCCTCTGATTCGAACCCTGGCCTCTCTGAGCAATGGCCTGGTGTCTCTCCTGCCTCTCCCTGGCGATGTCCTTCTCGTCTTGCTCGGCCAACAATGCTTTGGACACAATCTCCTTGAAAGTAACAGCCTTGGACATGTTGATATCACGACGAATCTCCGCTCTAAGGCCTCGAATGAAATGAGCGCCCTTGTCCTTGTCGTTCGAAGCAATATACGGAGCAAATAGGCAACCCTCCTCAAACTTCAGGATATACTGGCCAACATCCAAGCTCCCCTGTCGAAGTTCCAAGAACTCCATAACCTTCCTCGCTCGAAGTGCGTCGGGGAAATACTTGTCGTAGAACAAGTCAGTGAACTCTGACCACTTCAGTGTCGCAACATCAACTCCAACTTTCGTAGCATTCCACCAGATACGTACAGCTTTAACTAGCAAGAACACTGCACAGCTAATCCTGTCTTTGTCCTCATACTGGAGATGATCGAAGATAGCTTCAAGCGCCTTGACCCACTCGACAGCAACTAGAGGATCAGAACTGCCTGCGAATTCCGGTGGATCCATTCTCTTAAAAGCAGAAAAGACGGCATCAGTGCCAACAGCCTGAGCAACTTGACCTCTCACTTGGCCTCGACCCTGCCCTGCTCCTTGCAATCGGAGCAACTGTTGAATCTGATCGCTATGCACCTTAGCCTGCTCCTTAAGCAACTTGCCGAACTCGTCGACAACTCTCGAGGAAGAACTATCCTCACCCTCTGCCGCCTTACGCTTAGGAGGCATACTCTACAATTGCTCACAAGACACCAATCAATATATATAACAATGGATAGATGCAAGAAAACATACCCGGACAGTTGAAAGTAGACGAAGTCATATGCATTGGTCCGAAGAACACCGCTCTGATACCACTAAATGTGACACCCTGACCCGTTACAATTAAAATACAGCGGAATTTAAAATTTTCTTTCAAACGGAAGGAGTTTCAAAATGCATTTTATAAAAGTGTTTACAAAATAACAACATGATCATTCCAATGACATAACAAAATACAAAATATCATTAGTGTGATCATGTTACAAAATGGTACAAAATAATCATCCTTCCAATCTTCGTATGCATATGACCCCCATCCACAGTCAACGTCCCGGTCCGTCGCTCTTATCTGCATCACATGAAAATAACTGAAATGAGAATAAATCTCAGCAAGTGGAACTCTTACATAGCAATGATACATAGTATACTCTGTAAAACATGGCTTTTAAATCATAAATACCATCGACTCTGAAACATGAATAACGTAGCAATAACTGTAGCAATAGCAATAGCAATAGATAGCAATACGATGGTATTTCTCTTTTCTATGGTTGGATTGATATCAATAGTATCTGTGACTATGGTTGCCAATATCCCATCGATATAAATCGATAACTGTGAGGGGATAAAAGCCTATGGTCGATGATCATCTAATTGCATGCAATGCACTGACTATGATTAATCAATCCAATAAAACATTTGAACTCTGAATATCATTTAAAGCCGTCGTTTCGCAATCTCATAATATCACTTGTATTCCCTTTTTAACAATAGTGAGACATCAATGCCTCCAATAGATAATCAATGAAATCAATACATAACAATGGATCAATTGAAGGGAATAACACTTTGAAACCTTTAAAACACAATACATATAATATCATGTGAGCAAAAAGGATGAAATTCCACTTACAAACCAATAGAACACCTCCAACTATACTCTTGGTACACCACCTACAACAATAATCCATAAATAACACCAATATCAAGACTAAATCCAAGAGTCCATGCTAAATAATCCATAGAACCATCAAAACATCAAATCCAAAATAACCCTTAACTCGAAACCTCATTAGAATCGCACCAAAAACTTACCTAAGCTTCCTTATACCACGGAGAATGTTGATCTCAAGTCGGAAATCCAAATAACTCCAAGAATCAAAGGTAGGAAGCTAAAGAAATGGAGAAAACCCTTGCCAAAAGGAGAGAAAAATCGGAAATGGAAGATAGGATAAGGTAGGTATGAAGTCAACTCAATCAAAAAGGTACTAAATAACTCGCCCATACTTACACCGCGGGTGCGGTCACACAAGCACCGCGGGTGCGCCATGCTCACGGCATTCCAAAATAAATCCCATGCACGATCACCGCGGGTGCGGTGCTACAAATACCGCGGGTGCGGTCTCACCGCGGGTGCGGTCCTTGCACTGCCGCGGGTGCGGTGCCCTCACGGCCTTCCAAATCCAAAATGATGAATAGTACACCGCGGGGGCACTCATCTAAGAGCGCGGGTGCACTCTACTCACGGCAATGAACAGTAACAAAACAACTAAAATCGATTCGAAACGCTGAAACGAACAATCAACACCAACTAACACCTCAAATAAATAATAACCAATAATACTATAGCCCAAAACACAACTATAATCATCTAATCACATAACCCAATTAACACAATAAAGCTTAAACCGTACCGTACACCGGGCTCGGCTATTACAATACGCATTCCGTATGCTTCGGCAATTGGTAGCATCATGTATGGGATGATATCTACACATCCTGACATGGCTTTCGCACTAAGTGTAGTGAGTAGATATCAATCGAACCCTGGTCTTCCACATTGGAAAGCTGTGAAAGACATCCTCAAGTAGTTGAGAAGGACCAATAAATTTTTCTTGGCCTATGGGGTGGAGAACTAAAATTGGAAGGCTATACCGACTCTAGCTTCCAAAGTGATATCGATGACTCGAAGTCTACCTCTGGTTTTGTATTCATGCTCAATGGTGTTGCTGTCTCTTGGAAGAGTTCCAAGCAAGACAATACTGCGGATTCCAGCACAGAGGCCGAATACATTGTTGCATCGGATGCAGCAAGGGAGGCTGTTTGGATAAGGAATTTTGTCCAAGAGTTGGGTGTCATTCCTAATGGAGTTGCTCCTGTCCCGGTGTTTTGTGAAAACACGAGAGCTATAGCTCAAGCAAAGGAGCCAAGGTCTCATCGGAAATCCAAACTAGTATTGAGAAAGTACCACATCCTCGGAGAGATTGTGGAAAGAGAAGTCTCTATCGACTAAGTCGGCTCCGCAAATAATGTTGTTGATCCACTAGCTAAGCCTTTACCTGGACCATTATTCGACAAGCATCGCGAATCAATGGGTTTAAAGCATATGGGTAGTTGTCTCTAGTGCAAGTGGGAGATTGTTAGAGTAGGTGCCCGTCGAGTCAAGTGTTGGCCGAGTGTTCACAATGAAACTCTATGTATAAGCAATCTTTATTTTAGTAATATTTGATATTATTATTTTGGCACATCTTTATCTGTATACCCATGCTAGTTGCATAGATAAAGCCCTTGAATATACAAATGGTAGAAAGAATATGAGATGCTCATATGATGAGTATCATGAAACTCATATTTGTAATACTGTATATTCTAAACGGTTCCTAGTCGATTCAGCCGCCACTAAGAAGGATATAGGCCGCTCGAGTTCGAGACTAGTATCTGCGATGTGAGTACCATATTTCATTGGTAGGGGACATTGTGATGTCCGAACATGCAGATAGGTGCTCCTTGTTGAGTGCACTGAACAACCCTCCATTAAAGGACTTTCCAAGTGGTTCTCACTTATTGAGTGGCAACGTCCTAGTTTATGGTTTTACACCATTAGTCCTTATGACCCGGGACAACATTGAGACTCTATGTGCTAGAATTACACTTTGACTTGTTTATCGACTCTCATGGAGTCATCAGGTGGCAAGGTTGGGTGTTCTGTCGAAACACATATGAGTCGATGCATTGTAGTCGGGGATTCACCGCTTACCTTCGGGTATGGATATCCTATATGTTATCATGTGTATGTAGGTTGAAATATTTGGCCAGAGTATGGTGGTAATTATGAAAGGGGTTTCATAGATTACACCATCGATGCAACTATGACATGACACATAGTATCGATTCATTGACAACTCTCGATAAACCAATGGTTGTCGAATCGGTCGGGATATATGAGTTGAAGGGACCGTACTGTACGCTAACCATTATTGAATGGTTCTTGCAGGCACTATCATTTGATACCTAGGGAATCATGTAAGCGATGCTGCTAGGCATTTAACATGATTGGTTGGGTACTATCAGACTTGTTATCAAGGAGTTGATAAGTAAGAATGGAGCAATTGGGGTATGCTCATATAAGGACATGTTTAGTCCGAATCACATGGAGATGTGAACCCACGGCAAGTTGTATCAATGAACCATTGAGGCCTACACAAGTACTGGCTTTCTAGAACCCGTTGAGAAGTAAAAATAGTTCAATGTGTTGAACGACTTATAAAGGAGTTTATAAGCGTAAGGAAAATTAGAAGTATGACTTCTAGAAAGGAGAAACTAGTTCAATGTGTTGAACGACTTATAAATGAGTTTATAAGTGTAAAGAAAAATAGAAGTATGACTTCTATGCGAGAAATGTAACTTTTAATTTGTGGAAGTGTTCCTAAATTAAAAGTTGGCCAAATAAATAATGTATTTGAAAATTGTGATTTTCATAAACATTATGGACTAAATTAAATTAATTCAAATGTTGAATTAATTAAACACTAGTGGACCTAGTAGAGTCCAAATAATTAAATTAATTCAAGTGTTGGATTAATTAAACAACATTGGGTCTAGTAGAGCCCAATTAGAAATAATTATTAAACTAGTGGGCTTGAGTAAAATCAAGTAATGGTTAAATGGTCTCAAATGTCTTTGAGACATTTAAATAAAAGTCCATGGGCCTTGTAATTGTTACAAGCCCAAATAGAATGTGCATGGGGAGATGAAAGGTTGGGAGACAACTTTTTCAAGGTTCTAGGCTTGGGATGCTAAAAAGTGTTTTAGCTTTTCCCACAATCAAGACTAGTCATCCTCCCTCATTCTAGACTCAATATTTTTGTGGGGACCCGGACGCTAATCATCTTTGGGATTTAATTATCAATTAAGATAAAACAGGGTCTAAAAATTTTTGTTTTAAGATATAACTGCGGAAGGTAATGGAATCTAAATACTATACATGTCTGTATAAAATACATTTCAGTATTAAAGTACAACAAACTAATCTAAGGTTCAACTACTAAAGTCCAGTAATAAAACCAAGTCTACTGTAAGTCCGGAATCACCACGCTACACTCGTCTTCTCTCATCATCATCTTGACCCTGATCCAGCCCCACCTGTTGTCATGCACACATACAAAACAAGACAACAGCCGGATAACTCCGGTGAGAATAAATCCCAGTATAAAACATGGTAAGCATGTATATAGTCAAAATAAATCATGATTAGAATCAAAATAATAGATTTCCTAATCTACGAAATCCATTTAAACTCGCATGCAATTTAAATCAATAAATATGCACATAAACAATCTAAATCATACAAACGTGCTATCATAACTGAAAGCAATAACGATGGGTCCCATGATCTAGGAGCCACATCCATATGAGCATGCAGTCCTAATCCAATCATGTCTAGACTCGACTCAACTATAACTCTAGGGATCCCAGGGTGAATAAGACGTCACTGGCTGTCACCTACCCAACCACTCGGGGCGACTGTACGTCTTATTCCTAGACTTCGGTCCGAGCTGTATCGACGGCTGGCAATAGGAGTAATGACTACTCCTAAGTTGAGATACACCGAACGTCTAGAAGTCTGACAATGACTGTCAAGACTTTCCTATCTTAAATGCAATGAATAACAATCTGTAAACAAGCATAATCATATTCATAACTGAATATCACAATTATCTTACCTGCTTGAATACAATTCTAAAATCAAAGCATAATCAGGTAACAATATAAATAATAATCTAGTATGTGATTTTATTGGGAGACTCAAATGAGATTTCATTTGAGTTGGGACTTCCCGAATATCACATGTATTATACCTTTATCTTCCCCGTCTGAGGAAGACGAAATCTCGAAGTCCAGTCTGTCCATCTTCAATCTGAAATGACAAGAATAAATACGCTGTATCAATGTGTAACCAAAAACACAATCTGTTCTGATCAATACCCAATTCAGTACAAAATCTGATCACATCAACAATATCACGAGGTAACAGAAACCAATACTGAATCTGATCAATCTGTACCAACTGATGTTTAGACGGCATAACACTACAGTCTTGTAACCCCGTCAGTCTTAACATCACAATTACACTACCAGAATTCCTAATAAATCTCAGTACAATCTATAACTTCATTATCTGTACACTGTAAAATGAATAACATCATAATTCTGATAGCAATCTCAATCAAATCAACTCTAAAATTCATAACAATGCCATAACCAGTCTATTTCTAAATCTGACTTCGATTCTACAATATCTACGGTAGCAGAAACACTATATCTGAATCATATTCAATTCTAACAACATCATAAATTCAAATCTTGTCTAAACGTAATAAAACTTACGTCCTTGTGTAGCCTGCGTTGATAGAAACACAGAACCGAAGTCGGATTTCAATTCAGATAGACGGTTTACTCGCAAATCGATTTCGAAGAAAAAGAACAAAGCTTTCCCCCAAACTTGTCGATTTCCTTTGCTATTCTGAATGAGAGACGCTTGTTATATGTATATATATATACTCCATGCATGTAGAAAAACGTGGCATACTTCTTCACGCAGCACGTCTCGCGCATATGCGCGGCCACTACTCGCGCATATGCGCGAGACCTACTGTCTCGGCGAGAATGCTACTCGCGCATATGCGCCATTATTTCCGCGCATATGCGCCACCCCTTCTGGCCCTCCCGCGCATATGCGCCATCTCCGTCGCGCATATGCGCCGATGGTACTGGCCTTGCCGCGCATGTGCGCGCATTATCTCGCGCATGTGCGCGTAAGCCTCGGCCAGCTCCGCGCAGGTGCGCCAATCCATACAGCGCATGTGCGCGGGGCTCTTTCTTGGCACACACATTTACACCTTTCTCATGTGTTCTAATCCGATCCGTTCCGTCGATAATTATCGCAATTAATTCAATAAGTCATTTCAGGTTAATCTCAGATTACGGTAATCGTATCCAAATCATTTCAGATTACGGTAATTAAATTCTCGGGCATTACATTTCTCCCCCTCTTAGATCTGAGTTCGTCTGTGACACCCCGATCCTCTTTTAAAATAAAATACGCAGCGGAAATAAAATTTTCTCTTTTAAAAATATACGGAAGGAATTTCAAAATACAATTCTTTAAATATCTTTACAAAATAAATACATGATCATTTAAATGACATAACAAAAACAAAACATCATTCCTATGATCATGCCAAAATCCTCCTTCCAACGGTGTATGCATATGACCCCCGATCTACAGTCAACGTCCCGAGGCACCACTCTGATCTGCATCACATGAAAATAACTGAAATGAGAATAAATCTCAGCAAGTGGAACTCTTATATAACAATGAACAATAACTCTGTAAAACATCTCTTTGAAATCATAAATACCATCAACTCTGAACTGTAAACTCTGAATATCAATAACATAGCAATAGCATATAAAATATGATGGTATTTCTCTTTTGCTCTGGGGATTGATATCAATAGTATCTCTGCTCTGGGGTGCTCGTATCCCAAATCGATATAAACCGATAACTCTGAGGGATATAAGCCTATAGGCGTTGATCAACTAATTACATGCAATTCTCTGGCTATATATTTATCAATCCAATAGAAACATTTGAACTCTGAATAGCATTTAAAGCCGTCCTTTCACAATCTCATATTTTTTTTTGTATTCCCTTATTAACAATAGTGAGACATCAATGCCTCCAATAGATAATCAATGGAATCAATACATAACAATGAATCAATGGAAGGGAATATCACTTTAAAATCTTTAAAACACAATACATATAATATCATGTGAGCAAAAAGGATGAAATTCCACTTACAAACCACAACAAACACCTCAACTTAGCTCTTGATCACCACCTACAACAAATAATCCACAAATAACACCAATATCAACTAAATATCCAAGATTACAAGCTAAATAATCCATAAATCCACATAAACAACCAACCTAAACAACTCTTAATTTACAACCTTAACAGAATCGCACCAAAAGCTTACCCAAGCTTCCTAGCACCAAGGAGAACGTCGAACTCAAGTCGAAATTCCAAACAAACGCTTGAATCGAAGATAGGGAGTGAAAGAAATGATGAAAAACCCTAAAATGGAGAGAAAATGCGAAAATGAGAAGGAAAGAAAAAGGAAAAGTGAGGGCCAACCACTCCAAAATCGACTAAATATCTCGCCCATACCTTCACCGCGGGGGCGCCAACACAAGGACCGCGGGTGCGCCTAAGTTATGGCATTCACAAAAATTCTGGAACACGAACAGCGCGGGTGCGGCGACGCAAGCAGCGCGGGTGCGGTCTCTACCGCAGGGGCGGTCTCTACATCACCGCGGGTGCGGTGTGCTCACGGCATTCCAACTCCAAAACAGCACAGTACACCGCGGGGGCACTCCAGTTAAGAGCGCGGGTGCACTCAAGTCACGGCCAAGCACTATTCCCATGCAACTAAAATCGAACCGACACTCTGAAACGAACAACCAACAACAACTAACACCTCAAGACAATAAAACTAACAATACTATGGCCCAAAAATACAACTCTGAACATCTAATCAAATATCCCAAAATAACAAACGAAACTTAAATCGTACCGTATACCGGGCTCGGCTATTACAATCTCCCCCCCTTAAGGGAATTTCGTCCGCGAAATTGACGTCACGGCACGAACAACTCAGGATACTTCTCTCTTATCTCCTCCTCTGGTTCCCACGTAGCCTCCTCTAACAAATGGTTCCTCCAAAGAACTTTGACAATGCCGATCTCTTTGTTCCTCAGAACTCTAACTGTGCGATCCAAAATCTGAATCGGAATCTCTTGATACGTCAAATTCGGCGTCAAGTCCAATGGCTCATGGCGAAGAACATGGGAAGGATCTGCAACATACTTCCTGAGCATCGATACGTGAAAAACATTATGGACTCTGTCAAGATCTGGAGGTAGGGCTAATCTGTAGGCTCGATCGCCAACTCTGTCCAATATCTCAAATGGACCAATAAATCTAGGACTCAACTTGCCCTTCTTGCCAAATCGCATCACACCCTTGAGAGGTGCTATCTTCAGAAACACGTGATCGCCAACCTCGAACTGCAAAGGCCTACGACGAACATCTGCATAGCTCTTCTGTCTGGACTGGGCAGTCTTCATCCTTTCTCTGATAACAGCAACAACATCGGCAGTCTGCTGGACCAACTCTGGTCCCAACATCTTCCTCTCACCAACCTCGTCCCAATACAAGGGAGATCAGCATTTCCTGCCATAAAGTGCCTCATACGGTGCCATGCCAATCGTCGCCTGGTAGCTATTATTATAAGTGAACTCAACCAAAGGCAACAAAGAATCCCAGCTACCTGGAAAGTCTATAGTACAAGCTCTGAGCATATCCTCAAGAATCTGAATGACTCTCTCTGACTGACCATCGCTCTGAGGATGATAGGCTGTACTGAACGCTAACCGCGAACCCATAGCTCTGTGCAAACTCTTCCAAAACTCTGAAGTAAATCTAGGGTCACGATCAGACACGATCGACACAGGGACACCATGAAGTCTGACAATCTCTGCTATGTAGTCCTTGGCATACTGGTTCATCGAATACGTCGTCTTGACTGGAAGAAAGTGCGCTGACTTAGTCAATCGATCAACGATAACCCAAATAGAATTGAAACCTCTCTGCACTCTGGGAAGACCAGTCACGAAATCCATCGTAATATGCTCCCACTTCCACTGAGGAATCGGCAATGACAACAATGTCCCAGCAGGTCTCTGGTGCTCAATCTTCACCTGCTGACAAGTAAGGCACTGAGAAATGAACACGGCAACATCCTTCTTCATACCTGGCCACCAGTAGAGTAGACGAAGATCCTGATACATCTTCGTACTGCCTGGATGAATTGAATACGGCGCGGTATGAGCCTCTGTCAGAATATCTCTACGAATATCATCGCCAACAGGAACACAAATACGACCTCTGAAAGTCACCAAACCCTCACCATTCAAGGCAAACTCTGAATTACCTCTAATCTCTGCTCTATCTCTCAACTCTGTCAACTGAACATCAGTCGACTGCTCTCTACGAATCCTGTCCGTCAATGAAGATCGAATAACCAACGCTGAAAGACGAGCAATGGTGCCTGGAATCACCAGATCAATCTCCTCTCTCTGCAAATCCATCAGCAACGGTCTCTGAATCAAAGAACTCAATGAAGCACTCGACTTACGACTCAAAGCATCAGCCACAACATTCGCCTTACCTGGGTGATAACTGATAGTCACATCGTAATCTTTGACCAGCTCTAACCACCTCCTCTGCCGCATATTGAGCTCTCTCTGAGAAAACAGATACTTCAAACTCTTGTGGTCTGTGAAAATCTCACACTTTTCGCCATACAAGTAGTGTCTCCAAATCTTCAGGGCGAAAACCACAGCTGCCAACTCTAAATCATGCGTCGGATAATTCTTCTCATAATCCTTCAACTGGCGAGAAGCATAGGCAATGACCTTACCTCTCTGCATCAACACTGCCCCGAGACCCTTCTTCGACGCATCGGTATAGACCACAAAATCCTCTGAACCACTGGGCAATGCGAGAATAGGAGCTGACGTCAATCTATCCTTCAACTCCTGAAATGCGCTCTGGCAATCTAAAGACCACTCGAACTTCACAGTCTTCCTTGTCAAATTGGACAATGGCAGGGAAATCTTGGAAAAGTCTGAAATGAAACGACGATAATAACCCGCCAAACCAAGGAAACTGCGTACATCAGAAACAGTCGTAGGAATAGGCCACTTCTGAATCGCCTCTATCTTCATCGGATCAACAGCAATGCCATCCCTCGAAACGACATGGCCTAGAAAAGAAATCTGATCCAACCAAAACTCACACTTCTTCAACTTGGCAAACAACCTCCGCTCTCTTAACAACTGGAGCACAACTCTGAGATGCTCTGAATGAAGCTCTCTGGTCTTAGAATAGATCAAGATATCATCGATGAAGACAATGACAAAGCTATCCAAATACGACTTGAACACACGGTTCATCAGGTCCATGAAGACAGAAGGGGCATTGGTCAAACCAAAAGACATCACGAGAAACTCATAGTGACCATACCTGGTCCGGAATGCCGTCTTAGGGATATCAGACTCCCTAACCTTCAACTGATAGTAGCCAGACCGAAGATCAATCTTCGAGAAAACAGTGGCACCCTGGAGTTGGTCAAATAGATCGTCAATCCGTGGCAACGGATACTTATTCTTGATCGTCACTTTGTTAAGCTCCCTATAGTCGACACACAGACGCAAAGAACCATCCTTCTTCTTAACAAATAGAACCGGAGCTCCCCAAGGCGAAGAACTCGGACGAATAAAACCCTTATCTAGAAGATCCTGCAACTGCGTCTTCAACTCTTTCATCTCAGTAGGAGCCATCCTATACGGAGCCTTAGAAATAGGAACCGTACCTGGAGCAAGATCAATAACAAACTCTACATCTCTATCCGGCGGCAAACCCGGAACATCATCCTCAAACACATCAGCAAACTCCCTCACCACATCAATATCATCAATATTCAACTTAATCAGTCTATCAACATCCACAACAGATGCCAGAAAAACATCACAACCTCTACACAATAGCCTCTCAGCATCAAGACACGAAATAAAAGGAAGGACCAGCGAAGTACCTGAGCTGGCGAGAACTCCTCCCTGGCCATCATCTGCAAAAGTCACCGTCTTAGCAACGCAATCAATAACAGCACGATAGGTCGACAGCCAATCCATGCCAAGAATAACATCAAAGGCAACCATCGGGATCACAATCAAATCAGCAAAGACCTCTCGATCAACAAAACGAACGGGGCACGCATACACTATGGAGGTCGGGCACAAAACATCTCCCGAAGGCAAAACAACACTAAGCTGAAGGGGAATAACAGAAGGAACTATACCCAAAGATCTCAAAAACAATTCAGACATAAAAGAATGAGTAGCACCAGTATCAATCAAAGTAGTAGCTACTCTGCCTGAAATTAAAATGGAACTAGAGATTACAGAAGAATTACGATTAATACCTTCCTTAGTCATCGAAAAGATACGACCCTGCACCTTCTCCTGGCTAGCTCCCTTAGGACAATCTCTGGAAATGTGGCCTGGCATGCCACAACGATAGCAAGAACGAGTGCCAAATCTACACTCTCCACGATGAGGTCTGCCACACTTGGGACACAAGGATCTCTCAGAATCAGACGGAGCAACTGGCGCTGAAGGTGGCCTAGGACTCTGATCCACCTTGCCCTTCCCTTTGAATCGATCTCTGCCACGCTGACCTGAACTCTGGCCTCTCTGAACACTAGCCTGGTGCCTCGCCTGTCTCTCCCTGGCGATATCCTTCTCGTCCTGCTCTGCTAGCAACGCCTTGGACACAATCTCCTTGAAAGTAACAGCCTTGGACATATTGATATCACGCCTGATCTCCGCTCTAAGGCCTCGAATGAAGTGAGCGCCTTTATCTTTATCACTGGTAGCAATGTACGGAGCAAATAGGCAACCCTCCTCGAACCTGAGAATATACTCATCTACATTCAGGCTCCCCTGACGAAGCTCCAGAAACTCTGTAACCTTCCTCGCTCGCAAAGCATCAGGAAAGTACTTGTCGTAGAAAAGCTCAGTAAACTCAGACCACTTCAATGCCGAGACATCAATGCCAACCTTGGTCGCATTCCACCACAAACGTGCAGCTTTAACCAGCATAAAAACAGCACAACTGATACGATCTCTGTCCTCATAGTGGAGATGATCAAAAATCGCCTCCAAAGCCTTGACCCACTCTACTGCAGCTAAAGGATCGGAGCTGCCTGGAAACTCGGGTGGATCCATCCTCTTAAACGCAGAAAAGATAGCATCAGAACCAACTGCAGCTGGAGCAACCTGCCCTCTACCTTGGCCTCTACCCTGGCCTGCTCCTTGCAGTCTAAGCAACTGCTGGATCTGCTCACTGTGAACCTTAGCCTGCTCTTTCAGTAACTTGCCGAACTCGTCGACAACTCTCGAGGACGAACTATCCTCCCCCTCTGACGCCTTACGCTTAGGAGGCATCCTCTACTCTACAATGCTCACAAGACACCAATCAATACAAAACAATAGATAGATGCAAAGAAAACATACCCGGACAGTTGAAAGTAGACGAAGTCATATGCATTGGTCCGAAGAAAACACCGCTCTGATACCACTAAATGTGACACCCCAATCCTCTTTTAAAATAAAATACGCAGCGGAAATAAAATTTTCTCTTTTAAAAATATACGGAAGGAGTTTCAAAATACAATTCTTTAAATATCTTTACAAAATAAATACATGATCATTTAAATGACATAACAAAAACAAAACATCATTCCTATGATCATGCCAAAATCCTCCTTCCAACGGTGTATGCATATGACCCCCGATCTACAGTCAACGTCCCGAGGCACCACTCTGATCTGCATCACATGAAAATAACTGAAATGAGAATAAATCTCAGCAAGTGGAACTCTTATATAACAATGAACAATAACTCTGTAAAACATCTCTTTGAAATCATAAATACCATCAACTCTGAACTGTAAACTCTGAATATCAATAACATAGCAATAGCATATAAAATATGATGGTATTTCTCTTTTGCTCTGGGGATTGATATCAATAGTATCTCTGCTCTGGGGTGCTCGTATCCCAAATCGATATAAACAGATAACTCTGAGGGATATAAGCCTATAGGCGTTGATCAACTAATTGCATGCAATTCTCTGGCTATATATTTATCAATCCAATAGAAACATTTGAACTCTGAATAGCATTTAAAGCCGTCCTTTCACAATCTCATATTTTCTTTTGTATTCCCTTATTAACAATAGTGAGACATCAATGCCTCCAATAGATAATCAATGGTATCAATACATAACAATGAATCAATGGAAGAGAATATCACTTTAAAATCTTTAAAACACAATACATATAATATCATGTGAGCAAAAAGGATGAAATTCCACTTACAAACCACAACAAACACCTCAACTTAGCTCTTGATCACCACCTACAACAAATAATCCACAAATAACACCAATATCAACTAAATATCCAAGATTACAAGCTAAATAATCCATAAATCCACATAAACAACCAACCTAAACAACTCTTAATTTACAACCTTAACAGAATCGCACCAAAAGCTTACCCAAGCTTCCTAGCACCAAGGAGAACGTCGAACTCAAGTCGAAATTCCAAACAAACGCTTGAATCGAAGATAGGGAGTGAAAGAAATGATGAAAAACCCTAAAATGGAGAGAAAATGCGAAAATGAGAAGGAAAGAAAAAGGAAAAGTGAGGGCCAACCACTCCAAAATCGACTAAATATCTCGCCCATACCTTCACCCGCGGGGCGCCAACACAAGGACCGCGGGTGCGCCTAAGTTACGGCATTCACAAAAATTCTGGAACACGAACAGCGCGGGTGCGGCGACGCAAGCAGCGCGGGTGCGGTCTCTACCGCAGGGGCGGTCTCTACATCACCGCGGGTGCGGTGTGCTCACGGCATTCCAACTCCAAAACAGCACAGTACACCGCGGGGGAACTCCAGTTAAGAGCGCGGGTGCACTCAAGTCACGGCCAAGCACTATTCCCATGCAACTAAAATCGAACCGACACTCTGAAACGAACAACCAACAACAACTAACACCTCAAGACAATAAAACTAACAATACTATGGCCCAAAAATACAACTCTGAACATCTAATCAAATATCCCAAAATAACAAACGAAACTTAAATCGTACCGTACACCGGGCTCGGCTATTACATTGTCCTCGAACTTACCAATCATCAAACCACATCTATCCGAAGATCTGTTTGACAGAGTTTCACATCCAAACTCATTTCACTAGCCGAATCAATCGCATATTAGTGGCTATACAACACCCATATACGCCAATGGCAATCCATAACAAAGCAATACCACCTGTAGTTGCTATTTCATCTGTTTATTCCAATTAAGGACATATTCCATCTTTGGCTCCAAATACCAATCGTCATCCTCCGACATTGGTTTCCTACATCTATTCCTTCTACACTATCTGGATAACTAGTGCTAACATCCAGCACTAGAGTTCTATCAATATCTTTCAATATCTGACTACTACCCGCTGACTACCTGTCTATCTGTAACAAAAGTTTGAGAGAAAACAGCTTATGATATAACCTACCATAAGTGCAAACTTCATCATAATCACATCCATCTGATTATTTCTTTGACAGTGATCTCTGTCTTCTAGTTTTGTTGGTACATCTTCTTATACAACCTACTAGATATAGATTGAACAATCTATCAATCACAATCATCTCACATCTCTATCTGAAGAAAATAGCGGTAATTTTATCACAAAAGTAATAGAAATGTACTCCCATTTCTATTCAGGAATATACTAAGTCGGTAATAATCTTCTAATTCCTAGCTTTCTGGCTTCTTTTGTTAGCGATCCAGACATATCAGTACCATTTTTACCAACCTTTCGGTACAAATTCTGTTATAACTGATCAAATCTGTCTGTACCAATACTATTTGTTCGAGTATTGTGGGGACCCGGGCTCTAACTCAATTCTTTTGGGATTTAATTGGATCTTTGTTCGAAAATGTGGATCAAAAATTTGCTTTTAACATTAATTCAAATGTATAGATAAAGCATAACATGTCGTTAACTGAAATAAACAACATAATGTACATACATGTCTGTTCGTACAAACATTCACTAGTGTTCAAATGACAACTCTAAACATAAGTAGTACAAGTTTCATAAGGAACACTAGTAATCTGCGATGCCCGAGATCTCCACGCTATCATCATCTCTCATCTAGCTCGTGACCCCGATCCTGCCCCACCTGTTGCCATGCACACATACAGACACGACAACAGCCGGATAACTCCGGTGAGAACATATCCCAGTATAAAACATGGATGCATGCAATGTCATAAATCATGTACAAATGCATAACATAAATCAAGTAACATGAATATACATCTAAACATGTGGTAGAATACAAATCTGTATTCGACAATTCGAATCTTGACTCGACTCTTTTCTAATCTAGGGATCCCGGTGTGAATAAGACGGTCTGTTACCTACCCAACCACTCGGGGCAACGGTACGTCTTATTCCTAGACTTCGGTCAACTCTACATCGAGGGTCTACACATATAGCAAATCTGCTCCTATGCGACGATACACCGAAACGTCTAGTTTTGGCAAGTCTGCCAATCTCTCCTATCTCAGGACTCGAATATAAATCAATAAACAAGGCATTACATAATCAATGTAATAACAATCTAGTATGTGATTTAGGGAAACTCGTATCAAATCTGAATCGAGTTGTGCAATCCCGTGACCACATGAATTATACCTTTCTTGTCGCACTGTCTGTGTCGTAGTCGAAGTCTTGAACTCAAATAACCAATACCAATCTGAAATGGCAATGTGTGAACAAACTTATCATAATATATCTCAATCAACTCCATATTCAAAGCTGAATTCGATTCAAATACAATTTGACGGCATAACGACGTATTTCTTCGATACCGATAACTCAATAATATCATACTTAATCACCATCAACTCATAATCTCATCTAACATCACTATACATGCTGAAATCTGCATATTCTCAATACAATACATGCTGGAATTTCGAAACAACGTCATATAGTATCTGAAAATCAATCTGATAACGTTTCTACGATGCTCATACTATCAAGAACGCATTTCTCAACTCAAAACATAATTTTCCCCAACATATGAATTTCGAATCATGCTGGAATTATATAAAACTTACATCCTTTCGTAGCCAACGATGCAAGGATCACAAATCTTAACTCGGAATATAAATCGGATGGCTAAATCATTCAAAACCACAATTTAAAAAGAAAAAGACATGAAAGCTCCTCCCTCCCATGCTCTCGGTTCTTAAATCTGAATGAATGAGGAAATGAAGACACATAACCATTTAGGCATGCAAAGGAACAAGTGTTACGTTTTCCAATCAACACGCATTACCGCGGGTGCGGCAGTGTAAGGGCGCGGGTGCGCTGAGCTCTCGGCTGCTATATCATTTTCAGAAATTCACGCACCGCGGGTGCGGCGCTTGCACCGCCGCGGGTGCGGTCTCAGCACCGCGGGTGCGGTCGTGCGCGCACCGCGGGTGCGGTGTTACTTCGAAAAATCTCCCAATTTTCTATCACCTACACCGCGGGGCGGTAGTCTTAACACCGCGGGTGCGATGTGGCTTCGGCCCTGCTGCTCAAAATCTCATTTAAACGTCATGCATTCTTACTTCTATGAGTCTAGCATCAATGCCAGTTGATAATTCTCGAGCCTTACATTTCTCCCCCTCTTATACAATAGTTCGTCCTCGAACTTATAAACCAGTAATCACACTAGTATACCCAAAACAGTAAAATCAAAACGGAAAGAAAGATTCACATCATAGGAATAGCTCGGGATGCCTCTGTCTCATCTCAGACTCCGTCTCCCAAGTTGCTTCCTCGATGCCATGACGACTCCATTGAATCTTCACTAACGGAATAGTCTTCGTTCTGAGCTTCTTTTCTTTCCGATCAAGAATCTGCATCGGTCTTTCAACGTAGCTCAAGGTCTGATCTAGCTCGGCTTCGTCAGGTTGAATGACATGAGAACCATCTGGTATATATTTGCGCAACATCGATACATGAAAAACATCATGTATACCGGATAGTGAAGGAGGAAGAGCAAGTCTGTAAGCTCGATCGCCAATCTTCTCAAGAATCTCATACGGACCGACGTATCTAGGAGACAACTTTCCTCGCTTGCCAAATCTGACAACGCCTCTGAAAGGTGAAATCTTCAAAAATACTCTGTCTCCCTGTTCGAATACTAACGGTCTACAGTCTAATATTGGCGTACTTCGCTTGCCTATCCTGTGCCGTCTTCATTCGTTTCTGAATGATCTTCACTTTTTCTGTCATCTCACGAATCATATCAGGCCCTAACTCTGGTACCTCAGAAATATCATCCCAGTACAACGGAGATCTGCACTTCTTTCCGTATAAAGCTTCGAACGGTGCCATCTCTATGCTCGTCTGATAGCTGTTGTTGTATGAAAACTCACACAATGGCAATGAATCTTGCCAACTAGTACCAAAGTCTAGTACTACAGCTCTCAGCATATCCTCTAAAGTCTGGATAGTCCGCTCTGACTGTCCGTCCGTCTGGGGATGATAAGTAGTGCTCAGGTGTAAAGTCGTACCCAAAGCCTGCTGCAAGCTGTGCCAAAAGTGAGAAGTGAATCGTGGATCTCGATCTGATACGATCGACTTCGGCACACCATGCAATCTGACGACCTCTCTGACATACAACGCTGCCATCTGATCATGTCGATAAGTCATCCTGTACGGAATAAAGCACGCTGATTTGGTCAGTCTGTCTATCACAACCCAAATCGCGTCACAGCCCCGCGAAGATCGAGGTAACTTCGTCACGAAGTCCATGGAAATGTGGTCCCATTTCCATTCAGGAACAGACAAACTCTGAAGTAAACCTCCGGGCTTCTTTCTCTCTGCCTTCACCTGTTGGCAATTCAGGCACTTAGACACAAATTCTGCAATGTCTGTCTTCATCTGCTTCCACCAGAATTGTGTCTTCAAGTCGTTATACATCTTCCTGCCACCAGGATGAATGCTGAACCGACTACAGTGTGCCTCCGACATGATCTGTCGTCTCAAATCTGAAACATCTGGCACCACTATGCGGTTATTCACATACAGAATAGAATCTCTTACCTGATATTCTGAGATATGACCAGCTCTGACCATATCAATCGATCTCTGCACATTCGGATCGGTTCTCTGTGCTTCTTTGATCCTCAAAATCAGATCTGGCTCAATCTGAATCGCAGCAAGTCGCAGCGGTCTACTCTCTGTATCAAATGTCAATCCAGACAAGCAACAATCTTCTACTAAACTCGATACACCTACAGTCGACAAGGAAAGAGCACATACCTTTCGACTCAAAGCGTCTGCCGCTGCATTCGACTTTCCTGGATGGTACTTGATCTCGCAATCAAAATCTTTCAGCAGATCAAGCCATCGTCGCTGCCTCATGTTCAACTCTGACTGAGAAAAGAGATATTTCAGGCTCTTATGATCGGAATAGATCTCAAATTTCTCGCCATACAGATAATGACGCCAGATCTTGAGTGCAAATACAATCGCCGCCAATTCAAGATCATGAATCGGATAACGAGTCTCGTGCGGCTTCAGCTGTCTAGAGGCGTATGCTATCACGTGCCCTCGCTGCATAAGAACACATCCAAGCCCTCTGTGAGATGCATCACAATATACAACGAACTCACCTGTACCTGATGGAATCGTCAAGACAGGCGCACTAGTCAGCCTCTTCTTCAGCTCAACAAAACTGCTCTCACACTCTTCTGACCACACAAATGGCATGTTCTTCTGTGTCAACTGGGTAATCGGCTTCGCTATACTGGAGAAGTCTCGAATAAAACGTCGATAATACCCGGCTAGACCCATGAAACTGCGTATCTCTGGCACAGAAGTCGGTCTCGGCCAACTGATCACAGCCTCAACTTTACTCGGATCTACCACAATACCATCTCCAGATATAATATGCCCCAAGAAGACAACCTGTCGCAACCAGAATTCACATTTGGACAGTTTGGCATACAACCGCTCATTCCTCAAAGTCTTCAATACAATCCTCAGGTGATCTGCATGCTCGGTCAAGCTCTTCGAATACACCAAAATGTCGTCAATAAATACAATCACAAATTCATCTAAATAGCTCTGAAAAATACGGTTCATCAAACTCATAAACACCGCTGGTGCATTCGTCAAACCGAAAGGCATAACAACAAACTCGTAATGTCCATACCTGGTTCGGAATGCAGTTTTCGGAATATCAACATCTCTAACTCTAAGTTGATGATACCCTGATCTCAAATCAATCTTCGAATATACAGAAGATCCCTGTAACTGGTCAAATAAGTCGTCGATGCGAGGCAACGGATACTTGTTCTTCACGGTCGCCTTGTTCAACTGCCTATAATCAATACACAGTCGCATCGAACCATCTTTCTTTCTAACAAAAAGCACCGGAGCACCCCAAGGTGATACACTGGGTCTGATATATCCCTTGGACAGAAGATCCTCCAACTGTGCTTTCAACTCTTTCAGCTCTATCGGCGCCATCCTATACGGAGCTCTCGAAATAGGAACAGAACCGGGCATAAGATCTATGCTGAAATCAACCTCTCGAACAGGAGGCAACCCTGGAATCTCATCAGGAAAAACATCTGCAAACTCGCAAACCACTGGCAAATCTGCCAATGCTGGGCTCGTCTTCAGTAGATCTACTGAATATACGAGAAAGCCCTCTGCTCCTCTCTGAAGCAATCTACTCATAGTCAGAGCAGATACTAAGGGAATCCGAGATCTGGAACCCTTGCCGTAAAATTTCCACTCGTCTGTCATTTCGGGTCTGAATCTGACAATCTTGTGGAAACAATCTACAGTGGCCCTGTACTTGGTCAACATGTCTATGCCAACGATACAGTCAAAATCAGCTAAACCAAGTACTACACAATCAAGATCAATCTCATGCCCCTCAAACTGAAGCATACAGTGTCTAACAGTAGTCACAGATATCAAACCACTTCCCAACGGAGAAGCTATAGACACTACTGTCGACATCGACTCAACAGGCAATGAATGTCTCAATGCAAAATGTTCAGATATAAATGTATGTGATGCCCCTGTGTCTATCAACACATATGTAGGATAACCGCAAAGGAAACAATTACCTGCAATGACGTCATCTGGCGCCTCCTGCGCCTGCTCCTCTGTCAGGGCAAAAACACGTGCCTGCTGTCGAGGAGGCTGACTCACCATCTGACTACCTCCTGGCCTCTGCTGTGTCTGTGTGGAGGGTGGCTGAAAGGAGTGTACCGAAGATGCCTGTCTCTCCATCTGTGGCGCTGGTGCTGATGATCCTGTACTCTGGAATCGTGATGCACCTCTCTGGGGACAAACTCTGGCAAAGTGTCCCTGTTGCCTACAGATGTTGCAGCGTCCCAGAACTCCTTGACATTGCTCCGTCGCATGTCGCCCTCCGCACAAACCACAATATGCGCCACTATAATCTGACCCCTGACCTCTCTGTCGAGATCCACTCGAACTCGATGAACTACTCCCAGATTTCTTAAACTGCTTGCCCTTAGCCTTCAAAAATTTCTTCTTGCCACTACCACTAGCTCCACTGTCAAAACGAGGAGGAGGTGGTGGAAACTGTACGGTCGTGGACTGTGGCGGTCTCTGCCCCTGAACACCGTAGGAAGCTCCTCGCTGCCTGATCAAGCCAGCCTCTGCTCCCTTAGCTCTGTTCAGTGCCTCTGAAAAAGTACTAGGCCGGCCCGTGTTCACCAAAGTAAAGACATCGGGATTCAGCCCGTTGATGAACTGATCGGCCACTGCCTCGTCGTTCCCGGCCACATGAGGTGCAAATCGTAGCAATGCAGAAAATTTAGCAACATACTCCTCGATGTTCCACTGTCCCTGCTTCAGATTCGCAAATTCAGCTCCCTTATCTTTCCGGTAGGAGACGGGAAAGAAGCGCTGATAGAACTCGTCTTTGAAGACTTTCCACGTGATATCAATGCCTCGGTGCTCCAAGGCTCTCTTCGTCGTCAACCACCAGCTCTTGGCAACCTCTTGCATCTGATGCCCTATCAGCTTCACACGTCGTTCGTCAGTGTAAGCCAAAGACTCAAACAGCATCTCGATATCATCCAGCCAGCTCTCGCATTCTACTGCACTCTCTGTGCCTTTCAGAGTAGGCGGATGGAAAGACTGGAATCTCTTCAATAAAGTCTCCATCGGCAGTAGCGGTGACATCCATCTGTACACCGGATGTGCTACCCTGCTCTGGTTGTGGCACTCGTCTAGGCGGCATAAATCTGATCATAAAACTGATTAGTACACACCCAATGTCATCTGTCTCAGCCCTTCTCTGATCATATACCTCTGATCGAGAATCGGTTCTGATTCAGGCTTGAAATGCTGTAAATCAATTCAGATAATACAACACAACATATAATAGGGAAAGCAATAGAGCATGCTAGCATCTCAAAAGCAAGGAAGATGACTCGATCTACCCCGCTCATTCTATTCTATCTCAGTCTACAGAACCTACTGCTCTGATACCACCTGTTGTGGGGACCCAGGCTCTAACTCAATTCTTTTGGGATTTAATTGGATCTTTGTTCGAAAATGTGGGTCAAAAATTTGCTTTTAACATTAATTCAAATGTATAGATAAAGCATAACATGTCGTTAACTGAAATAAACAACATAATGTACATACATGTCTGTTCGTACAAACATTCACTAGTGTTCAAATGACAACTCTAAACATAAGTAGTACAAGTTTCATAAGGAACACTAGTAATCTGCGATGCCCGAGATCTCCACGCTATCATCATCTCTCATCTAGCTCGTGACCCCGATCCTGCCCCACCTGTTGCCATGCACACATACAGACACGACAACAGCCGGATAACTCCGGTGAGAACATATCCCAGTATAAAACATGGATGCATGCAATGTCATAAATCATGTACAAATGCATAACATAAATCAAGTAACATGAATATACATCTAAACATGTGGTAGAATACAAATCTGTATTCGACAATTCGAATCTTGACTCGACTCTTTTCTAATCTAGGGATCCCGGTGTGAATAAGACGGTCTGTTACCTACCCAACCACTCGGGGCAACGGTACGTCTTATTCCTAGACTTCGGT
This sequence comes from Primulina eburnea, assembly GCF_022965805.1. Lineage (NCBI taxonomy): Eukaryota > Viridiplantae > Streptophyta > Magnoliopsida > Lamiales > Gesneriaceae > Primulina > Primulina eburnea. Next base: position 34,964,317 of record NC_133101.1, on the reverse strand, counting down.
CAACTCTGTATCGAGGGTCTACACATATAGCAAATCTGCTCCTATGCGACGATACACCGAAACGTCTAGTTTTGGCAAGTCTACCAATCTCTCCTATCTCAGGACTCGAATATAAATCAATAAACAAGGCATTACATAATCAATGTAATAACAATCTAGTATGTGATTTAGGGAAACTCGTATCAAATCTGAATCGAGTTGTGCAATCCCGTGACCACATGAATTATACCTTTCTTGTCGCACTGTCTGTGTCGTAGTCGAAGTCTTGAACTCAAATAACCAATACCAATCTGAAATGGCAATGTGTGAACAAACTTATCATAATATATCTCAATCAACTCCATATTCAAAGCTGAATTCGATTCAAATACAATTTGACGGCATAACGACGTATTTCTTCGATACCGATAACTCAATAATATCATATTTAATCACCATCAACTCATAATCTCATCTAACATCACTATACATGCTGAAATCTGCATATTCTCAATACAATACATGCTGGAATTTCGAAACAACGTCATATAGTATCTGAAAATCAATCTGATAACGTTTCTACGATGCTCATACTATCAAGAACGCATTTCTCAACTCAAAACATAATTTTCCCCAACATATGAATTTCGAATCATGCTGGAATTATATAAAACTTACATCCTTTCGTAGCCAACGATGCAAGGATCACAAATCTTAACTCGGAATATAAATCGGATGGCTAAATCATTCAAAACCACAATTTAAAAATAAAAAGACATGAAAGCTCCTCCCTCCCATGCTCTCGGTTCTTAAATCTGAATGAATGAGGAAATGAAGACACATAACCATTTAGGCATGCAAAGGAACAAGTGTTACGTTTTCCAATCAACACGCATTACCGCGGGTGCGGCAGTGTAAGGGCGCGGGTGCGCTGAGCTCTCGGCTGCTATATCATTTTCAGAAATTCACGCACCGCGGGTGCGGCGCTTGCACCGCCGCGGGTGCGGTCTCAGCACCGCGGGTGCGGTCGTGCGCGCACCGCGGGTGCGGTGTTACTTCGAAAAATCTCCCAATTTTCTATCACCTACACCGCGGGGCGGTAGTCTTAACACCGCGGGTGCGATGTGGCTTCGGCCCTGCTGCTCAAAATCTCATTTAAACGTCATGCATTCTTACTTCTATGAGTCTAGCATCAATGCCAGTTGATAATTCTCGAGCCTTACAAGTATCATATATTCTGAAATATCTGAATGAAAACTGAATCCCCTGCGGTGCATTTCTGACACTACTTGTGACTTCAGATTCGAACTATCTGGTATAAACAATCAGTTAATAATATAAAATAATGAAGAAATACCTACCTGGCATTCGGCTCTGACTACCCATATCAAAAGCTATAAATAATTCTGAAACATTCTGACATCACACAATAGAAGTAGTCTGTCTGATACAAACACAAAGTCACATATCTGTTACTGTAAACGATACTCTGCTCTGATTTCAACTGTTTACAATAAACTGTCTTACACTGATTCACAATAACGGTAATATCACATCGAATTCTGAATAGAAAGAACTTATATAGATCTAGTGAGTTTAAAAAAACTCATAACATAATAAATTCTGGCTGGCTGACCAAATCTTCATACTGCCCAGATCAACTGCTATATCTCATCTGCACATAGAATATACCCCCAACCAATATAAAATGTCTCAAATACTGATTTAGAACAATAACAATACTCAGCAGATATACAGCAATACGAGAATAAGACAATCAGAAGAAGATAATCTGCCCAAATCAGCTAATAAAGTTCTGACATCTTTGACATTCTGCTAATTTTGACATTCCTGATACCGCATAGTCTGAATATAAACCTGTATCAATAACTGTATACCGGATTCCTACCTGACCCATTGCTCTATACCATAATCACAGTTCTCGGAATATTTAACCCAGTCTTCAAATATTCAATATAAACAATCAGATGCTGTGGATATATCCCGGAATCATAGATATAACAAGCATAATTCTTCAAAATACCCCTGAACACATAAGCTGTCAATCTAGAAACAGAACTAAAATGTCTTCAAGAGAAATACACAATCAACTGGATTCTTTAGCTCATACTTTAATCTGTCAATTCTTTCAATTCTCTCTGATAGAGAACCCATCTGACATCTTATCTAAGCAAACACCAGTTAACTATTATCTTACTATCAAATTTTAGACTCGATTTCAGTGGATCTACTGGATACATAAGGATACCATCTGTTCCTTTCTGTAATAATCGAGTCCTAAACCCTAAAATTTTCTAAGGACTTCTGGATCGAAAATCCTCATTTATCACCTAGATCTGGTCTTAATCTTACTATTTCTGGAACACATGCTACAATATTTCGGTACTTGTTAAGCATATTCATGTCAATAATGCAATCCAAATCAGATAGTTACAAGTACATCATAATCTAATCCAGTCCCATTCTCATCTAACTGTAGTATATAATATGTCACAGAAATTTCTGATATCAACATATTCCTCAACAGCCAAGGAATCAATACTACAGTATACACAGTGTTAGAGTAGGTGCACGTCGAGCCAAGTGTTGGCTGACTGTTCACAATGAAACTCTTTGTATAAACGATCTTTATTTTAATAATATTTCAATTTATTAATTTGGCGCATCTTTATCTTTATACCCATGCTAGTTGCATAGATAAAGTCCTTGAATATACAAATAGTAGAAAGAATATGAGATGCTCATATGATGAGTATCATGAAACTCATATTTGGAATACTGTATATTCTAAACCGTTCCTAGTCGATTCAGCCGCCACTAAGAAGGATAAAGGCCGCTCGAGTTAGAGACTAGTATTTGCGATGTGAGTACCATGTTTCATTGGTAGGGGACATTGTGATGTCCGAGCATGCAGATAGGTGCTCCTGGTAGAGTGCACTGAACAACCCTCTATAAAGGACTTTCCAAGTGGTTCTCACTTATCGAGTGGAAAAGTCCTAGTTTATGGTTGTACACCATTAGTCCTTATGACCCGAGACAACATTGAGACTCTATATGCTAGCGTTTCACTTTGACTTGTTTACCGACTCTTATGGGGTCATCAAGTGGCAAGGTTGGGTGTTACGGCGAAACATATAGGAGTCGATGCATTGTAGCTGGGGATTCACCGCTTACCTACGGGTATGGATATCCTATGTGTTTTGCATGTATGTGTGGGTTGAAATCTCTGATCAGAGTATGGTGGTAATTATGAAAGGGGTTTCATAGATTACACCATCGATGCAACCACAACATGACACATAGTATCGATTCATTGACAACTCTCGATAAACCAATAGTTGTCGAATCGATCGGGATATATGAGTTGAAGGGACCGTACTGTACGCTAACCATAATTGAATGGTTCTTGCAGGCACTATCATGTGATACCTAGGGAATCACGTAAGCGATGCTGCTAGGCGTTTAACGTGATTGGTTGGGTACTATCAGACTTGAGTTCTGACGTTCTTACTATCAAAGAGTTGATAAGTAAGAATGGAGCAATTGGGGTATGCTCGTATAAGGACATGTTTAGTCCGAATCACATTGAGATGTGAACCCACGGCTAGTTGTATCAATGAACCATTGAGGGCCACACAAGTACTAGCTTTGTAAATCCCGATGAGAAGTAAAATAGTTCAATGTGTTGAACGGCTTATAAATGTGTTTATAAGCGTAAAGAAAAATAGAAGTATGACTTCTATGAGAGAAATATAAATTTTAATTTATGGAAGTGTTCCTAAGATTAAAATTTGGCCAACTAAATAATGTAGTTGAAAATTGTGATTTTCACAAACATTATTGAGGACTAAATTAAATTAATTCAAGTGTTGAATTAATTAAACACTAGTGGACTTAGTAGAGTCTAAATAATTAAATTAATTCAAGTGTTGAATTAATTAAATAATATTGAGCCTTGTAGAGCTCAATTAAAATAATTATTTAACTAGTGGGACTTGAATAAATTCAAGTAGTATTTATTTAATCTCAAATGTGTTTGAGATAATTAAAATTTAGTCCATGGTTTTTAATGTGTTAAAAACCTATATAATATATGTGAGACATGCTAGGGTTTGCATGCTTGGGAGGTGAAGAGCCTTGATTACTTTTTATTAAAATATTAAAAAGGCATGCAACTTTTGAGAGACAACTTTTCACAATACCTAGGCTAGTCTCCCACTCTCACTAACACCATCACTTGGCCGAAATCACAAGAGGATTTTTCTCTCATTTTTCTCTCATCTTGTGTTCTTCATTTCTTGGAGAATACTCACTTCCTTTGATAAATCCTCAAGTTTTTCTAGTGCAAAACTTGAGGGGGTTTACATAGCTTGTGGTGGGCCTAATTCTTGGAGGATTGGAGGTGGAAGCTTGTAGATCTTTCAACCAAGAAGAGCTAAAGTATTTATACTTTAGTTGGTGCCATTACATCAACCTTAAGAGGTTGATAGGTAAAATCTTTTAAACATCCTATGCATGTTTTTGTTTTGTTTTGTAAATATTGAATGAAAAACCAAGGTGGCCGAAATTTCTATGTTATTTTTCGAAATTTATGCTTCCGTTGCGTTTCCGGCCACCGTAACCGGTCCGCTTTCACACAGACCCAACAGATACAGCATATCTTCATGCTATCCAATCACAGATACTCATAAATAATGCATTAGTACATATCCATACCTATGCATATAATCATACAAGAAATAGTACCTGTTGTGAATTCTGAGTCTGCTCTTCAGTCATTATCACCAATGACCCTGCTCTTTAAGATCTTCGAGAACCCTTCTGGGGACAAACCTTAGCAAAGTGTCCCGTTTGCTTACACACATTACATTTACCAAGTACTCATTTACATTGTTCTGTGGAATGTCGCCCTCCACACGTCCTACAATACACTCCGGTATAGCTCGGACTAGGACTGCTGGAACTAGAGGAATCACTTCCTAACTTCTTGAACTGTTTCTTTTGAATCTTCAATGGTTCTTTCTTCCTATCACTGCTGCTGCCAATCTCAACTCTAGAAGGCAGTGGCTGTGGATTTGATGTTGGCAGATCATATAAGACTCCCTGTTGTCCTGTCAGAACCGTTTCTGATCTTTTGGCCTTGTTCAAGGTATCAGCAAAATTACTCGATGGCTTCACATTCACCAATGTATTTATTTTTGGATTTAATCCTTGAATGAACTGACTAGATATAGCATGATCATTTCTAGCTATAAAAGGGGCAAACCGTAACAAGGTGAAGAACTGTGCCAAATACTCATCGATACTCATCTGTCCTTGTCTTAGGTTCGTGAACTCTGCACTTCTGTCCTCTCTATATGATACGGGGAAGAATCTTTGGTAGAACTCAACCTTGAAGATCTTCCATGTAATCACTGAACGACTCTGCTCTAAAGCTCCTTTGGTGAGTAACCACCATCTTCTTGCAGTCTCATGCAATTGGTTCTCAACAAGCCTAATTCTACACTCATCTGTGAAATTAGGAATTCAAATAACATTTCTCTCTCCTCAAGCCACTTCTCACAATCTGCTGACGTCTCATTTCCCTTCAGAACGGGCGGCTGAAACGACTGGAACCTCTGTACCTGTGTTTCCATCTGAATTTCTGACACATCTATCTGAGGTTCTGACCTACCTGTCTGATCATATGAAGTACTGCCTCTTTCTGGAATTCTTCTGGGCGGTACATCTGATTACCAAACACATTAGAAATTTAGTACTACAAATCTGTACCAATCTTTCTCTGATCATGATCATCTTACTGCTGATCATGAATCCGATCTGATTCATTTTCAAGAATACATAATACCAATTCAAATCATATAATCAGGTAAACATGTATCTTTAAGCAGTAACACATAGTCTCATGCTAGCACACAATGTCAGTCAACATTAAAATCAATCTCATGCTAGCACACACATGCAAGGAAAGAAAATTCATCTACCCCGCTCATTCTCTTCTATCTCAATCTAAGTCAATCTAAAAGATCTATCAATTCTGACTATCTCAATCTAAAAGATCTATCGCTAAAAGATCTATAGCTAACAGATCAAATCTCTAAAGGAACTAACTTCTACGATATCCATCGCTAAGGAATCTATAGCTCTGAAAGAACTAACCTCGCTCTGATACGACCTGTTGTGGGGACCCGGACGCTAATCATCTTTGGGATTTAATTATCAATTAAGATAAAACAGGATCTAAAAATTTTTTGTTTTAAGATATAACTGCGGAAGGTAATGGAATCTAAATACTATACATTTCTGTATAAAATACATTTCAGTATTAAAGTACAACAAGCTAATCTAAGGTTCAACTACTAAAGTCCAGTAATAAAACCAAATCTACTGTAAGTCCGGAATCACCACGCTACACTCGTCTTCTCTCATCATCATCTTGACCCTGATCCAGCCCCACCTGTTGTCATGCACACATACAAAACAAGACAACAACCGGATAACTCCGGTGAGAATAAATCCCAGTATAAAACATGGTAAGCATGTATATAGTCAAAATAAATCATGATTAGAATCAAAATAATAGATTTCCTAATCTACGAAATCCATTTAAACTCGCATGCAATTTAAATCAATAAATATGCACATAAACAATCTTAATCATACAAACATGCTATCATAACTGAAAGCAATAACGATGGGTCCCATGATCTAGGAGCCACATCCATATGAGCATGCAGTCCTAATCCAATCATGTCTATACTCGACTCAACTATAACTCTAGGGATCCCGGGGTGAATAAGACGTCACTGGCTGTCACCTACCCAACCACTCGGGGCGACTGTACGTCTTATTCCTAGACTTCGGTCCGAGCTCTATCGACGGCTGGCAATTGGAGTAATGACTACTCCTAAGTTGAGATACACCGAACGTCTAGAAGTCTGACAATGACTGTCAAGACGTTCCTATCTTAAATTCAATGAATAAAAATCTGTAAACAAGCATAATCATATTCATAACTGAATATCACAATTATCTTACCTGCTTGAATACAATTCTAAAATCAAAGCATAATCAGGTAACAATATAAATAATAATCTAGTATGTGATTTTATTGGGAGACTCAAATGAGATTTCATTTGAGTTGGGACTTCCCGAATATCACATGTATTATACCTTTATCTTCCCCGTCTGATGAAGACGAAATCTCGAAGTCCAGTCTGTCCATCTTCAATCTGAAATGACAAGAATAAATACGCTGTATCAATGTGTAACCCAAAACACAATCTGTTCTGATCAATACCCAATTCAGTACAAAATCTGATCACATCAACAATATCACGAGGTAACAGAAACCAATACTGAATCTGATCAATCTGTACCAACTGATGTTTAGACGGCATAACACTACAGTCTTGTAACCCCGTCAGTCTTAACATCACAATTACACTACCAGAATTCCTAATAAATCTCAGTACAATCTATAACTTCATTATCTGTACATTGTAAAATGAATAACATCATAATTCTGATAGCAATCTCAATCAAATCAACTCTAAAATTCATAACAATGCCATAACCAGTCTATTTCTAAATCTGACTTCGATTCTACAATATCTACGGTAGCAAAAACACTATATCTGAATCATATTCAATTCTAACAACATCATAAATTCAAATCTTGTCTAAACGTAATAAAACTTACGTCCTTGTGTAGCCTGCGTTGATAGAAACACAGTACCGAAGTCAGATTTCAATTCAGATAGACGGTTTACTCGCAAATCGATTTCGAAGAAAAAGAACAAAGCTTTCCCCTAAACTTGTCGATTTCCTTTGCTATTCTGAATGAGAGACGCTTGTTATATGTATATATATATACTCCATGCATGTAGAAATACGTGGCATACTTCTTCACGCAGCACGTCTCGCGCATATGCGCGGCCACTACTCGCGCATATGCGCGAGACCTACTGTCTCGGCGAGAATGCTACTCGCGCATATGCGCCATTATTTCCGCGCATATGCGCCACCCCTTCTGGACCTCCCGCGCATATGCGCCATCTTCGTCGCGCATATGCGCCGATGGTACTGGCCTTGCCGCGCATGTGCGCGCATTATCTCGCGCATGTGCGCGTAAGCCTCGGCCAGCTCCGCGCAGGTGCGCCAATCCATACAGCGCATGTGCGCGGGGCTCTTTCTTGGCACACACATTTACACCTTTCTCATGTGTTCTAATCCGATCCGTTCCGTCGATAATTATCGCAATTAATTTAATAAGTCATTTCAGATTAATCTCAGATTACGGTAATCGTATCCAAATCATTTCAGATTACGGTAATTAAATTTTCGGGCATTACAATTTTCGAAATTTTGCTCTCATTCTCCTCCATATTTTTGTTCTTCAATTGTTGAGGAAACAATACACTTCTCAAAGAAAAATGCTCTAATTTTTCTAGTGCAAAATTAGAGTGGTTCTAGCTAGTTGGTGGTGGGCTTAATATTTGAGCAAGGTGGGCTCAAAGGAAGCTTGAAGATTGTCTTGCCATTGAAGAGCTTAGTTGTATATCAACTAAGTTGGAGCCATCATCAATCTTTTAAGATTGATAGGTACATTTCTAAACACACTATGAATGTCATTTTTGTGTTTTATTGTATTTGTTGCACAAAGAACATGGTGGCCGAAATTTTCTACAAGAAAATAAAATTTTTGAACTTCCGTTGCGCTTTCGGTCACCGTAACCGATCCCCTTTCAGATTTGACTAGAACTGCATGCGTTTATAGATGTGGTTTCATAGACTAAGAAACCCATGTTTATTGCTTTCAGTTATGGTAGCATGTTTATATGAGTTGTTTTAAATTGCATGTTTATCTGAATTGAGTTGCATGCTTATTTTGATTTGATTTCATGGATTATGAAATCTATTACTTCTGAATATGATCATGATAGCATGTTTTATGATTTAGATTGTTTCTATACATGCTTACCATGTTTTATACTGGGATTTATTCTCACCGGAGTTATCTGGCTGTTGTCTTGTTTTGTATGTGTGCATGACAACATGTGGGACAAGATCAGGGTCAAGAAAATGATGAGAGAAGACGAGTTTAGCGTGGTGATTCCGGACTTGGATATAGATAAGTTTTATTACTGAAACTTTAGTAGTTGAACCTTAGATTAAATGAAAGACTGTTGTAAATTATTGACTTTTATACAGATATGTATATTATTTAGATGCCATTACCTTCCGCACTTGTATTTTTAAAAAGAAAAATTTTTAGACCCTGTTTTATCTTAACTGATAATTAAATCCCAAAGATGATTAAGAAGAAAGATCAGCGTCCGGGTCCCGACAGTGCAGTTATGCCGTGATTTGATTTAAATCCAGATTAATCAGATTCAGTGTTGAATGGAGAATAGAACATCGATATTATGATTCTCGATATGTCGTTTCAGATTCACAGAGACAGTCTTGAGTTCATAACTGATATTGCTTCAAACCGAGACTACAAACGAAAGGTATAAGTCAATGTAGTGTTGGGAGATCGACTAAAGTAGGAAATACTTGGGTTTCCCTAAATCACATACTTATTATTATGTTTTATCCTTGTTTTCATTGACTTGATTAAAATGCATGTTCTATTGATTTATAGGAGCATGCATTAGACGAGTAATCTTGTGACAGAAGTACCTGATAGTGGCGGGATCGCCACGGGCACATTGCACGATGTCACAAGATAGGGTATTGGCGATAGGACCACAGTCTATGACGGATAGGTCTGGACATTGGATGTCTAGTTATATCGACGTGGATAGAAATGGATTATTTTCTATTATTGTTGGTTGATATAGGAATACCAACATCTGGAAACCGGGATCCCTAGACTAGGATTGAGTCTAGTTTGAGTCGTGGAGTCACGAGTATTGTCGACAATTTATATTGATTATGTTTCAGAGTTTGATACATATTACTGTTACCTGTTCATGCTTTTATGTTTATCATATGATTTCATGTTTCATTGATTTACATGGGATATCTTTCTCACCGGTATTATCCGGCTGTTGTCTTGTTTGTATGTGTACATGACAACAGGTGGGACAGGTTCAGGGTCGAGGAGATGAAGATAGATAGAGATTAGAGTGGAGACTACGGACCTAGATTAGAAATAGGGTATAGACACTTGACATTTAGCTGTTAAACCTTAGTTGAATAAATAGTACACGGTACAGGACTTGTACTTTATTTTATACTGATATGTATAATAAGTGATTTCCATTACGTTCCGCATTTTAAAAAAAAATTAGACCTTGTTTTATAATTGATTAATTAGTCCCAATGATGATTATGAACATGATTATTGTCCGGGTCCCCACAACAGGTGGTATCAAAGCTATAGATCCTTCAGATTGAGATAGGAGCTAGTGAGCGGGGTAGAATGGGTTTCTTTCCTGCTTTTGATTGCTAGCATGATTTACTGCTTTAATACATGTTTACCTGAATTATCTGATTTTTATATGGTAATGTATATTATTGAGTATGGATCAGAACCGATTCTTGATCAGAGGTAAGATGATCAGAAAGGGGCTGAGACATATTTATTATGTGATTGCTAACCTTTTTGATATTCAGATATGCCTCTGAGAAGAGTACCAGAGCAGGGTAGCACCTCGAATCTTCCAATGGACGTTACAGCCACTCCAATGGAGACACTTTTGAAAAGATTTCAGTCATTTCATCCCCCAACTTTGAAGGGAACGTAGACTTCCGTTGATTGTGAGAATTGGCTGGATGATATTGAAATGCTGTTTGAGTCTTTGGAATATACTGATGAGCGGAAAGTGAAACTGATAGGACACCAGTTACACGAAGTTGCCAAGAACTGGTGGATTACGACGAAGAGGGCATTGGAACACTGAGGTACGACCATTATCTGGAATGTGTTTAGGACTGAATTTTATCAAAGGTTCTTCCCAGTGTCGTATAGGAAGGACAAGGGAGGCAAGGTTGCAAACTTGAGACAGAGCCATCTTAATATTGAGGAATATGTGGCCAAGTTCTCTTCACTGTTGCGATTTGCTCCACATGTGGCTGAACATGATGAGGCCGTCGCTGATCAGTTCATAAATGGCCTAAATCCGGAAATATTTACTTTGGTAAACACTAGGAGACCGAACAATTTTACCGACGCCTTGCATAGAGCCAAGGGAGGCGAAGCTGGTCTGATGAGACAGAAAGGAGCTTCGTTTATGCTTCCAGCACCGGGACCACATCAACCATCTCCTCGATTCGAAGGTGGCAGCAGAAGTGGTGGAAAGAAGGATTTCTTGAAAGCTAGAGGGAAGCAATTGAAGAATTCAGGGAGCAGTTCTTCTAGCTCTGGGAGTCCTCGACAGAGCCAGAGCTATACTGGACCTTATTGCAATACTTGTGGAGGGACGCATCCACTGCGCAGTGCCGAGTAATATTTGGCAGCTGCCGTATCTGCAAACAACAGGGAAATTTTGCCCGAGTATGTCCACAGAGAGGTGCCCAGGGATCCCAGGCAGCTGAGTCATCTGGATCAGTGGCTCAGACAGGTAGACAACCATCAGCTGTTCATTCTTTCCAGCCAGCACCGTCTACCCAGTCACATCAGAGGCCAGGAGGAAGCCAGACAGTGAGCCAGCCTCCTAGACAGCAGGCCCGAGTTTTTGCTTTGACCGAGGAGCAGGCACGAGATGCACCTGATGATGTTGTGGTAGATAACTGTTTTATTTCTAGTTATCCTTGTTAGAGTAGGTGCCCGTCGAGCCAAGTGTTGGCCGAGTGTTCACAATGAAACTCTATGTATAAACGATCTTTATTTTAATTATATTTGAAATTATTGTTTTGGCACATCTTTATCTGTATACACATGCTAGTTGCATAGATAAAGTCCTTGAATATACAAATAGTAGAAAGAATATGAGATGCTCATATGATGAGTATCATGAAACTCATATTTGTAATACTGTATATTCTAAACGGTTACTAGTCGAATCAGCCGCCACTAAGAAGGATATAGGCCGCTAGAGTTCGAGACTAGTATCTGCGATGTGAGTACCATGTTTCATTGGTAGGGGACATTGTGATGTCCGAACATGCAGATAGGTGCTCCTTGTAGAGTGCACTGAACAACCCTCCATTAAGGACTTTCCAAGTGGTTCTCACTTATCGAGTGGAAACGTCCTAGTTTATGCTTGTACAACATTAGTCCTTATGACCCGGGACAACATTGAGACTCTATGTGCTAGCATTGTACTTTGACTTGTTTACCGACTCTCAAGGGGTCATCAGGTGGCAAGGTTGGGTGTTCTGTCGAAACATATAGGAGTCGATACATTGTAGTCGGGGATTCACCGCTTACCTTCGGGTATGGATATCCTATGTGTTTTCATGTATATGTAGTGTGAAATCTCTGATCAGAGTATGGTGGTAATTATGAAAAGAGTTTCATAGATTACACCATCGATGCAACTACGGCATGACACATAGTATCGATTCATTGACAACTCTCGATAAACCAATTGTTGTCGAATCGGTCGGGATATATGAGTTAAAGGGACCGTACTGTACGCTAACCATAATTGAATGGTTCTTGCATGCACTATGATTTGATACCTAGGGAATCATGTAAGCGATGCTGCTAGGCGTTTAACATGATTGGTTGGGTACTATCAGACTTGAGTTCTGACGTTCTTGTTATCAAGGAGTTGATAAGTAAGAATAGAGCAATTGGGGTATGCTCATATAAGGACATGTTTAGTCCGAATCGCATGGAGATGTGAACCCACGGCTAGTTGTATCAATGAACCATTGAGGGCCACACAAGTACTAGCTTTCTAGATCCCGTTGAGAAGTAAAATAGTTCAATGTGTTGAACGACTTATAAATGAGTTTATAAGCGTAAGGAAAAATAGAAGTATGACTTCTATGAGAGAAATGTAATTTTAATTTATGAATGTGTTCTTAAATTAAAAGTTGGCCAAAAAAATAATGTATTTGAAAATTGTGATTTTCATAAACATTATTATGGACTAAATTAAATTAATTCAAGTGTTGAATTAATTAAACACTAGCGGACCTAGTAGAGTCCAAATAATTAAATTAATTCAAGTGTTGAATTAATTAAATCAAATTGAGTCTTGTAGAGCTCAATTTAAATGAATTATTTAACTAGTGGACTTGAGTAAATTCAAGTAATATTTAATTAGTCTCAAATATGTTTGAGATAATTAAAATAAGTCCATGTATTTTTAATTGTTAAAAATCAAATAAGACTTGCATGGATGGGAGGTGAAAAGTTGGGAGACAACTTTTGCAACATCCAAGGCATAGCATTGGAATACACAACACCTTTGTCTACTTCCAAGGCTAGTCTTCCTTTCCCCCATGATATACCATATGGCCGAAATTTGGTGGGATAATCTCTCAAGTTTTCTCTCAATTTTTCTCTTCAAGTGTTGAGGAAGAAAAATACTTCTCCTTGAAAAATCCTTTTATTTTTCTAGTGCAAAATAAGAGGGGTTCTAGTTTGCAAGTGGTGGGCATAATTTGAAGGAAAGAAAGGAGTCCAAGGAAGCTTGTAGATCTTCATTCCATTCAAGAGCCAAGTTGTTTACAACTTGGTTGGAGCCATCATCAACCTTAAGAGGTTGATAGGTAACTATTTCTAAACACACTATGAATGTCATTTTGGTGTTTTATTGTATTTCATACACAAACTCATGGTGGCCGAATTCTATATGCTAAAATCGAAAATTTTTGTGCTTCCGTTGTGTTTCCGGCCACTGTAACCGGTCCCCTTTCAATCTTGCATACGTATTGATAGATACTGGTGCATCACAAACATTTATTTCTGAAAGATTTGCATTGAGTCATGCATTACCTATTGAGTCGTTGTCTGCGGTAGTATCTGTCTCTTCTCTGTTAGGGACAGGTTTGATACCGGTGAAGTCTGTGAAATCTTGTATACTGCAATACGATGGGCATGAAATTGAGTTAGACTGTATTGTGCTTGGGATATCTGATTTTGATTGTATTATCGGTATTGATATGTTAACCAAGTACAGAGCCACAGTCGATTGTTTCCACAAGATTGTTCGGTTCAGACCTGAAAAGGCTGAGGAGTGGAAATTTTATGGTAAGGGTTCTCGAGCTAGAATTCCTTTGATATTGCAATGAATATGACTCGATTATTGCAGAAAGGAGCTGATGGATTCAAGTTCTATTCAATTGATTTATTGAAATCGAGCCCATCATTGGCGGACTTGCCAGTGGTGTGTGAGTTTGCTGATGTCTTTCCAAATGAGATTCCTGGATTACCTCCGATTCGAGAGATAGACTTCAGCATTGAGTTGATGCCAGGGACAGTTCCGATTTCGAGGGGTCTGTACAGGATGGCACCGATCGAGTTGAAAGAATTGAAAGAACAGTTGGAGGATCTACTGGCCAAGGGTTACATCAGACCGAGTGTATATCCTTGGGGTACTCCAGTACTGTTTGGGAGGAAGAAAGATGGGTCGATGAGACTTTGTATCGACTACCGGCAACTGAACAAGGCAACGGTAAAGAATAAATATCCATTGCCTCGTATTGATGATTTATTTGACCAGTTGCAGGGTTCTTCGGTGTATTCCAAGATCGATCTGAGATTTGGATACCATCAACTGAGAGTCAAGGAATCTGACATCTCAAAGACAGCATTCAGAACCAGGTATGGACACTATGAATTTAATGTCATGCCGTTTGGTTTGACGATTGCACCAGCGGTATTTATGGGATTAATGAACCGTATGTTCCAAAGATATCTCGATGATTTTGGGATTATATTCATCGATGATATTTTGATTTATTCCACGAATATGATGAAGCATGCCGAGCATTTGAGAACTGTGTTGCGAATTCTGAGGGCTGAAAAGCTGTATGCTAAACTGTCGAAATGTGAGTTCTGGTTGAGACAGGTAGTATTTCTGGGACATATTATATCCGGAGTTGGGATATAAGTTGATCCCACCAAGGTTGAAGCCGTGATTTCTTGGCCGAGACCGACATCAGTGCCCGAAATTCGCAGTTTTATGGGTTTGGCCGGATATTATCGATGCTTTATTAAAGATTTCTCCAGCATTGCCAAACCGATTACACAGTTGACTCAGAAGGATGCTCCATTTGTGTGGTCTGAAGAATGTGAGACCATCTTTTTAGAACTGAAGAAGAGATGGACTAGTGCTTCGGTGTTGACTATCCCGTCAGGTACTGGTGGTTTTGTTTTTTATTGTGATGCAACCGTGGATTGGGTTGAGTGTTGATGCAGCGAGGGCATGTTATCGCTTATGCCTCGAGACAGCTGAAACCCCATGAATCTCGCTACCCAATTCATGATCTTGAATTGACAGCCATTGTATTTGCTTTGAAGATATGGCGCCACTACCTTTACGGTGAGAAATTCGAAATATATTCTGATCACAAAAGCTTAAAGTATATGTTTTCACAGTCTGAGCTGAATATGAGACAGCGAAGTTGGCTGGATTTACTGAAAGACTTTGATTGTGAAATCAAGTACTATCCAGGAAAATCTAATGCAGCAGCAGATGCACTGAGTCGAAAGGTATGTTCTTTGTCCTTATCGACTATGGGTGTTTCCAATTTGATTGAAGACTGCTGTTTAATTGGATTAATATTTGAAACAGATTGTCAGCCTTTGAGATTATATGCTATTCGGGCTGAACCAGAGTTGATTTTAAAAATTAAAGCGGCTCAGAAAGTGGATCAGAATGTTCAGAATTCGATTGCAATGGTCAGAGCAGGTCATAAATCAGAGTATCGGGTACGTGACAGTGTATTGTATGTGAATAATCGTCTAGTTGTGCCAAATGTTTCAGAATTGAGACAACAGATATTGACAGAAGCGCACAATAGTCGATTCAGTATTCATCCTGGTGGCAGGAAAATGTATAATGATTTAAAGACACGGTATTGGTGGAAACAGATGAAATCTGAAGTTACTGAATTTGTAGCCAAGTGTTTGAATTGCCAACAGGTGAAAGCTGAGAGGAAGAAACCAAGAGGATTGTTACAGAGTTTGTCCATTCCTGAATGGAAATGGGATCACATTTCCATGGATTTTGTGACGCAGTTGCCACGATCCTCCCGAGGTTGTGATGCGATTTGGGTTGTGATTGATCGATTAACCAAATCTGCATGTTTCATTCCATACAAGTTGAAGTACCGATATGATCATATGTTCGATATCTATGTCAAGGAATGAAAGGGCCGATTTTAGGTGCCCGAAAACGCAATAGAAGCAAGAAAATTTTCGATTTTACAAGAAAAAATTTCGGCCACCTTGTTCTAGTGTTGTAGCATATACAAAAACACAACTATGACATTCATAGGGTGTAAAGAAATCATACCTATTGTGGGAACCCGGACGCTAATCATGTTCTTAACCATCATTGGGACTAATTAATCGATTATAATAAACAGGGTCTAAATTTTTTTAAAAAAAATAATGCGGAACGTAGTGACATAAAAACATATATACATCTCAGTATATAAAAGTACAAATCCTGTATCACATACATTTATTTAACTAAGGTTTAACAGCTAATATCAAGTGTCCAAGGAATCTCCACTCTAATCACGATCTCTCTTCATCTCCTCAACCCTGAACCTGTCCCACCGGTTGTCATGTACACATACAGACAACACAACAGCCGGATAACTCCGGTGAGAATAAATCCCAGTATAAATCAACGAAACATGTAATCATATAAACAAATATACAGCATGTAACAAGTAACAGCAATATGTATCAAAATCTGTAACATAATCAATCATAGACTGTCGACAATGCTCGTAACTCTAAAATTCAGACTAGACTCAATCCTAGTCTAGGGATCCCGATTTCTAGAAGTTGGCATTCCATATCGATCAACAGTAATAGAAGAATTTCCGATTCTATCCACGTCGATATAGTATCGATCACCAGTAATAGAAGGAGCTCTGATTCTATCCACATCAGCATAGTATCGATCACCAGTAATAGAAGAAACTCCGGTTCTATCCACATCAATATGATATTGATCATCAGTATTAGAAGAAGTTATAATTCTATCCACATCGATACGTTACCGATCACCAGTAATAGAATAAGCTACAGTTCTATCCACATCGATAGCCAATCCTCCAGTGACAGACTTTGACACAATCGCCAATACACTATCTTATGACATCGTGCAATGTTCCCGTGACGATCCCGCCACTATCAGGCACTTCTGTCATAAGACTACTCTTCTAATACTTGCTATCTAAAAATCAAGAGAACAAGTACATCAATCGAATCAAAGCAATATCAATGCAATAAAGTAAAGTATGTGATTTAGGGAAACTCAAGTCTAAACCGACTCAAGTTGATCTCTCAATACCACATTGACTTATACCTTTCGTTTGTAGTTTCGGTCTGGAATTCAAACTCTGACAATCTTTCAATCTTGTAATGGCAATATCAATAATATCATATCAATATACCGTTCAAATCGATACCAATTTGATAAATAATTCAAAATCAACGGTATACCCGCACAATCCCAATATCTAGGTTAATATAACATCACCAAATAATAATTCCTTCAACTAATAATCGATACCAATACAATCTGATACCATATCTCAGTCAATTAACTTCAGAAAATCATAACAATTCTATAATCAGTCCGTTTCTAAATCTGACTTCGATTCTATGATGTCTAAAATTTCCAGAACATCATATATGAATTCTATTCAATTCTGATTACATCATAATTTCAAATCATATCAAAACGTAGCAAAAATTACGTCCAGTTGTATCCTACGTCTATAGGAACACAGTACTGAAGTCGGATTAAAAATCAGACGGATGGATTTTCGCAAAATCTAATCTAAAATCAAGAATGCGAAGGTGGCCCCGATTTCTCCTTTTTATTCTGATTTCTGTAATGCCCGAGAATTAATCACTGTTAATCACGGATTATTGACTTATAATTTAACGTGATTACGAAAGGGGCAACGGAGACACAATTTAAGATAATGTGCGGCCATTTATTTTGAATTTCGGAATGTGATGCCGAAGCAACACTGCACCCGCGCCCTTGCATGTACCGCACCCGCGGTGCATGGACAGAAACTTGGTCAGTTTTATCGAAGGGTGACCGCACCCGCGGTGCAAGCATTACCGCACCCGCGGTGACATGACCGCACCCGCGGTCTCGACATGTACCGCACCCGCGGTCGTGCAATTTCAGAATAGATAAGATCGTCGAAGCATGAGCGCACCCGCGGTCTTACACCTACCGCACCCGCGGTGCGACGTGTTGTGCGAAAATGAGGACACCTCATGATATGCATGCACTGATATATATATAGTGCTGTAGTTCCTTTGAAATTGATTCAGAATTGAGGAAAAGGTCCGAGGAGGAAGAAAGAAAATCCTTACGCCTTTTGCGAGGAATCTGCCCGTCCGATTTTGAATCCGACTTCAGTATTGAGTTCCTAACGACTTAGGCTACAACTGGACGTAAGTTTTACTACGTTTTGACATGTTTTAGAATTATGATATTGTCAGAATTGAATGGAACTTATATATGTTGTTCTTGACATAGTAAAAGCATAGAATCGAAGTCAGATTAAGAAACAGACTGATTATGGAATTGTTATGATTTCGGAATAGTTTTGGAGTCGACTGGATATCAGAATTGAGTTGTTATTGATTATGAGATATTAGAATTGATATCTGACTGATATGATATGGCTGGATATATTGAGATTATGCCGTTATGTTGTTGAAACAGAATTTGATTGAATTGTGATTATATCCTGTATTAATTGAGTGGTGTATTGATACCGTACCCGCAATATTGTTATTGTCAGATTGAGCATTGGCAGATTTGAGTTCGAGACTTCGACAGAGTCAGAGTATCAGAAAGAAAGGTATAAATTAATATTGAGTTGGGATTGCACAACTCGAGTGAGGTTTGACTCGAGTCTCCCTAAATCACATACTGTCATTTATTGCATTGATATTTGCAATTGATGAGACTTATGATTGTAGTCTATTGATTTATAGCCACTGCATGTAATGAATGCTGATTCGCTAGTCATCGATTGATTTGCTTAAATATTGAATGCATGTATTGGTTATTGAGTCGTTGAGTCATTGGCTGATTCGCCTAGTCACCGGCTGATTCGTCGGGTTATGGACTGATTTGTCTATATTTAAGCTAATTCGCTTAGTCACCGGCTGATTCGTCTGGTTATTGACTGATTCGTCTAAACTTAAGATGATTCGCTTAATTACAGGCTGATTCGTCTGGTTATTGGCTGATTCGCTTAATTCTTGACTGATTCGTCAATTCTGCGGCTGATTCGCCCAGACACTGGATATATTAATTATATCGATGCCGTTTAGGGATTGATTCATTCCTATCGACTGAGATTCGGTATAATCATTATTATTCAGACATCGGGATCCCTAGGTTAGAGTTGAGTCGAGTCTGAGACGACGCGTCAGTTGAGTCGAGTCTGAGACGACGCGTCGGTTGAGTTGAGTCTAATACAACATGTTGATTTACATTGTTTATATCATTCATGATTATTGAATGCTTGATATTGATTTATCTGATTTGATACAGGTTAAGATTATTTCTTATATATGCTTTTATATGATTGTATGTATACATTGTTTATACTGGGATGTATTTCTCACCGGAGTTATCCGGCTGTTGTCTTGTTTTGTATGTGTGCATGACAACAGGTGGGGCTGGGTCAGGGTCAAGAAGAGAATGAGAAAAGATAGATAGCGTGGAGATCCGGGCTTGAAGCAAGTTAGGATTCAGCATTGATATATAGTTGAACCTAGTGGAATTCTTGTAGATAACACAAGATTTGTATGTTCATGTTTAATATGGAATTTGAGTAAATTACATTACGTTTCCGCTTTGTATTTTAAAAAAAAATTTAGACCCTGTTTTATAATTGATTAATTAGTCCCAAGGATGATTAAGATCATGATTAGCGTCCGGGTCCCCACAACAGGTGGTATCAGAGCGATAGATCCTTTAGATTAAGATAGAAGAGGCTAGTGAGCGGGGTAGATTGAGTTTTCTTCCTTGCTTTTGAATGCTAGCATGTCTTAATGCTTTATATACTACATGTTACCTGATGTGTCTGATTCGATTTTGTAATATGTATTATTGGGAACGAATCTGAACTGATTCTCGATCAGCAGTAAGATGATCGGGAGGGGGATTCAATTGAAACAATTGTGTTGGATTGGGTTACTAATCCTTTTGAGTTTCAGATATGCCTCCTAGATGAATCCCAGAACAGGGTAGTACATCGAATCTTCCGATGGATGTAACACCGACCCCAATGGAAACCTTGCTGAAGAGGTTTCAGTCATTCAAACCACCCACTCTGAAGGGTACTGAGACATCAGTCGAGTGTGAGAGTTGGTTAGGTAACATTGAGATGCTGTTTAATTCACTGGAGTATAGTGATGAGCGCCGAATTAAATTGATTGGGCACCAGTTGATGGATGTTGCAAAAAGCTGGTGGATTACGATGAAAAGGGCCTTGGAGCAACGAGGTACGATTATTACTTGGGATGTATTTAAAACTGAGTTTTATCAGAGATTTTTCCCAGTGTCGTACAGGAAAGACAAGGGGGCGGAGTTTGCCAATTTGAGACAGGGTCAGCTGAACATTGAAGAATATGTGACCAAGTTCTCTACCTTGTTGAAGTTTGCTCCACGTGTGGCTGACAATGACGAAGCCATTGCTGATCAGTTCATCAATGGCTTGAATCCTGATATTTTTAAATTGGTGAACACAGGACGACCGAATAACTTTGGTGATGCCATGAATAGAGCAAAGGGCGCTGAAGCGGGCCTGATAAGCCAGAGAGGAGCTGAATTTGTTCCTCCAGTGTCGAGACCACCGCAACCACCTCCCCGATTCGAGAGTGGCAGTAGCAGTGGTGGAAGGAAGATTTTCTGAAGGCTATTGGAAAGCAGTTTAAGAAGCCTGGCGGCAGTTCTTCTAGCTCCAGCGGTTCTCAGCAGAGGAGCACTGGTCAATCTTTTCTTCAATTCGAGAAAACTGGTCTCACATTCCTCAGACCAAACAAATGGAGCATTCTTCTGAGTCAACTGTGTAATCGGTTTGGCAATATTCGAAAAATCTTTAATGAATCGGCGATAATATCCTCCCAAACCCATAAAACTGCGTATCTCTGGTACAGATGTCGGTCTCGGCCACGAAATCACTGCCTCAACCTTACTGGGATCAACTGATATCCCGTCTCCGGATAAAATATGACCCAGAAATACTACCTGTTTCAACCAGAAATCGCATTTCGACAATTTAGCATACAGTTTCTCTGCCCTCAAAATTCTCAACACAGTCCTCAGATGATCAGCATGCTCAATCATATTCTTTGAATAAATCAATATATAATCAATGAATATGATAACAAAATCATCCAAATATTTCTGAAAGACGCGGTACATCAATCCCATAAATACTGCCGGTGCATTCGTTAACCCAAAAGGCATGACAATAAACTCATAATGTCCATACCTGGTTCTGAATGCTGTCTTTGAGATATCCGAATCCTTGACTCTCAGTTGATGGTATCCAGATCTCATATCGATCTTGGAATATACAGATGAACCCTGCAATTGTAAGGCCTGAGAATTTGATTATCGTAATCTGAAATGATTTGAGTATAATTACCGTAATCTGAGATTAATCTGAAATGATTTATTGATTAATTAAGTTAATTATAGATGAAACGGAGTGGACCGGGAAAGGTGAGAAAAAACGCGAAATATGCGCGAGGGAGGTGCCATTCGTGCACATGCGCGATCGAGTGCACACACATGCGCAGGCTTGGCAGAAGACCCGCGCATATGCGCGGCGTGAGTGCGCGCATATGCGCTGTAATGCCCGAGAATTAATCACTGTCAATAAAAGATTATTGACTTATAATTTAACGTGATTATGAAAGGGCCAACGGAGACACGATTTAAGAGAATGTGAGGCCATTTATGTTGAATTTCAGAATGTATTGCCGAAGCAACACCGCACCCGCGCTCAGGAAGAGACCGCACCTGCGGTGCATGGACAGAAAGTTGGGGAAAATTCCAGTAGCCTCACCACACCCGCGGTAAGAAACAAGACCGCACACGCGGTGCAGGACCGCACCCGCGGTGCAAACAAGACCGCACCCGCGGTCGTGATTTTTGAAAAATGGATGTAGATCAATACGCTGAGCGCACCCGCGGTCCGGAATGTAGCGAACCCGCGGTGCGACGTGTTTTGCAAAGATGAGGCCACCTCAACGTATGCATGCAATGATATATATATAACATAATTCCTTCGAAAATCAGAGAGAAATCGAGAAAAAGGTCCGAGGAATTGTGTTGAAAAATCCTTGCGCCTTTTGCGAGAAATCCGTCTGTCTGATTTTGAATCTGACTTCGGTATTGAGTTCCTATCGACGTAGGCTACAACTGGACGTAAGTTTTACTACGTTTTGACATGTTTTAGAATTATGATATTGTCATAATTGAATAGGATTCATACAGATGTTCTTGATATGTTAGACATCGTAGAATCGAAGTCAGATTGAGAAACAGACTGATTATGGAATTGTTATGAATTGTTAGGGTATATTGATTTATACCAGACATATTTGAGTTGTGATTGGATTACGGATTGTATTGGATATGGGTTATGGATTGTAACTGTGACCTGAGGATTTTGTATTGACGGGAATATTTGAAATTATACCGTTATGCCGTTGATTTTGAATTAAATCCAGATTGATCAGATTGTTATTGATTTGGAAGGTATATTGACATGAGATTATTGATATTGTCATTGCCAGACAGACTGTGAGTTCAGGACTTCGACTGAGCCAGAAACCGACGAAAGAAAGGTATAAGTCAATGTGGTATTGGAATATCGACTTGAGTCGGTTTGGACTTGAGTTTCCCTAAATCACATACTTTACTTTATTGCATTGTCATTTGCATTGATTGGATTGATGTACTTGTTTTCTTGAATTATAGATAGCAGGTATCAGACGAGTAATCTTGTGAAAGAAGTGCCTGACAGTGGTGGGATCGCCACGGGCACATTGCACGATGTCACAGGATAGTGTAGAACTCTTGGGACGAAAGTGCCTGACAGTGGTGGGATCGCCACGGGCACATTGCACGATGTCTCAAGATGGGATATTATCGATAGAGCTACAGTCCATGACGGTTAGGTCAGGACACCGGATGTTTGGTTATATCGAGTAAATAGGATTGTAATTCTTCTATTACGGAATTCGATATAGGAACACCATATTTGGTTATATCGAGTAATAGGATCAGAGTTCCTTCTATTACGGAATACGATATAGGAATACCACATTTGGAAACTGGGATCCCTAGACTAGGATTGAGTCTAGTCTGAATCATAGAGTTATGAGCATTGTCGACAGTCTATGATTGGTTATGTTTCAGATTTTGATACATATATCTGTTACCTGATTACATGCTTTATATTAGTTTATATGATTGCATATTTCGTTGATTTATACTGGGATTTATTCTCACCGGAGTTATCCGGCTGTTGTCTTGTCTGTATGTGTACATGACAACAGGTGGGACAGGATCAGGGTCCAGACGATGAGGAGAGATCGTGATAGAGGACACTTGATATTTAGATGTTGAACCTTAGTTTTACTGATTTGTAGACGGTACAGGACTTGTACTTTATTTTATACTGAGTTGTATATTAGTTTGATTTCATTAAGTTCCGCATGTTAAAAAGAAAAAAATTTTGGACCCTGTTTTATAATTGATTAATTAGTCCCAATTATGATTAAGAACTTGATTAGCGTCCGGGTCCCCACAACAGGTGGTATCAGAGCGAGGTTCCTTGAGATTAAGATAGGAGCTAGTGAGCGAGGTAGAATGTGTTTTCTTCCTGCTTTTGATTGCTAGCATGATTTACTGCTTTATAATGCATGTTTATCTGTTTATCTGACTTGATTTGAAAACATGTATTATTGAGAACGAATCATAGCCGATTCTGGATCAGCAATAAGATGATCGGAGGAGGACTGAAATAGAACTTTGGGTTGGGGTTGCTAATCCTTTTGATTTCAGATATGGCTCCGAGAAGAATACCAGAACAGGGGAGTACATCGAATCCTCCCATGGATGTGACTCCTACACCGATGGAGAAACTGTTGAAAAGATTTCAGTCTTTCCGCCCACCGACTTTGAAAGGTACGGAGAATTCCGTGGAATGTGAAAGTTGGTTGGACGATATTGAAGCGATGTTCGAATCTTTATAATATACGGAGGAAAAGAGGGTGAAACTGATAGGACACTAACTGCATGACGTTGCTAAACACTGGTGGATCACGACTAAACGGGCATTGGAACAACGAGGTACGGCCATTACCTGGAATGTGTTAAAGTCTGAATTTTATCTTCGTTTCTTTCCAGTATCTTAGAGGAAGGACAAGAGAGCCGAGTTTGCAAACTTGAAACAAGGCCAGTTAAACATTGAGGATTATGTGGCTAAGTTCTCTACACTGTTGAGATTTGCTCCCCATGTAGCTGAGCATGATGAGGCCGTTGCGGACCAGTTCATAAATGGCCTGAATCCTGAAATTTTTACCTTGGTGAATACCGGGAGGCCAAACAATTTCACCGATGCCTTGAACAGAGCCAAGGGAGCCGAAGCAGGTCTGATGAGACAGAGTGTGGGGACCCGGGCTCTAATTCTTTTTCTTGGGATTAAATGGATCATTATTCTAAAATGTGGGTCAATTTTTCGCTTTTTACATCAAATCAATTGTAACTAAACAAGCATAAGTTCTTTATTTATTGTAAAACATACAACAAAAGATACATGTCTTATTCTATATACAACTAGTGTTCACTACCATCTATAAACAAAAGATAGTCCAAAGCTAATAAAAAGACCACTAGTCCTCTGCTGCGCCCGTGATCTCCACGCTAACCCGATCATCTCTGTCTCGACCCAGATCCTGCCCCACCTGTTGTTATGCACACATACAGACATAACAACAGCCGGAAAACCGGTGAGAACAAATCCCAGTATAAACATGTAACATGCATATAAACAATCTAAACATGAAACATGCTGATATGAATGTCATTCATATAAAATCATGCAATGTGAATCTAATCATGTCTAGACTCGACTCGACTAGAACTCTAGGGATCCCGTTGTGAATAAGACGTCACTGGCTGTCACCTACCCTACCAATCGAGGTGCTGTACGTCTTATTCCTAGACTTCGGCCTGATCTGTATCCACGTCTACAAAGGGGCGGTGATCTTCCCCTAAGCTGAGATATCGCCGAACATCTAGTAGTTTGCCTGATCTCCAGACTGCCCTATCTTAATGCATGAATACAAAATCTGCAAACAAGCATAATGCAATGCTACACGATCTGTAAACAAAGCATAGCAAGATCTGCATACAAGTTCTATAAACCAATCTATAACAATCATAATGATATCAAGGTATGAACAATAAAACAAGTTTGTGATTTTGGTTGGGAAACTCAAATGTAATCTCATTTGAGTCGTGATTCCCCAAACAAAACATGTACTATACCTTTCGTCGTAGAATCGCTGTCACGGTCGCCAAATTGAATCTGAAATGTAAATGTTGATACGCACTCTATCAATTTCTCATCTAAACCAACATATATCCAAGTCACTACGTGATCTCAATACATTTCGACGGCATAACAACGTAATTCTCGATACCGGTCAATCAAATTCTCAACAGATATCAACACTATCTTATTCTCAATCATAATCCAATACAATATTCATCCAAAACACAATAATTCTATCCCAATAATTCATAAATCATACTGAAATTCATAGGAAATACATATGATATCATTTCTTTGATCCGTTACGAATATATCATGCTCAATACGTCAAGAACACAATATAACTATCATATTCTAATTTCCTAAACATCTGAATTTCAAAACCTGTTGAAATTACATAAAACTTACATCACTTTGTAGCTAGTAACGAGAGGAGCTCAAAACCGCAGTTGGATTTAAATTTGGATGAGTAAATCTTACAAAAGCACAATTACAGAGTCTAAGAAATGAAGTTTCTCTCCTTGGAATTCTCGACCCCTTCTGCTGAAAATGAAGAAAGAATCGAGACAATTCTATATATATGTTGCATGGTTTGAACACATGGCTCATTCTTTATAAGCCACGCATGACTGCGGGTGCGGTGCCCTTTGGAGCGCGGGTGCGCTGTGACTTCGGCAGAACTTTTATTTTTCACAAGTGATGACCGCGGGTGCGGTCATGTAACTACCGCGGGTGCGGTCTCAGCACCGTGGGTGCGGTCTAGTTCTACCGCGGGTGCGGTGTGGGTACGGGAATGTTACAAATTTCTGCTCATTGCACCGCGGGTGCGGTCTTGCACATCTAAAATTTCATATTTTCCCGCATCGTTTCGCCCCGTCTGTTCTTGCATTTCGTATTCAACTACCCCCAACAATCTCAGGCATTACATTTATTAATTTCTATCTATTCATATTCAATCTAGGGCATTACATTTCTCCCCCTCTAAGACATAAGTTCGTCCTCGAACTGAATAAATCAATCAAAGTATTTAAAACAGCATTACTATCTAAAACTGAATAAATACTTACATCATATAAATAGCTCGGGGTGTTTCTGTCGCATATTTGCTTCTGTCTCCCATGTCTCTTCTTCGATGCCATGACGACTCCACTGAACTTTCACAAGTGGAATAATCTTTGTTCTGAGCTTCTTTTCTTTCCGATCAAGAATCTGTATCGGTTGTTCCACGTAGCTCAAAGTCTGATCAAGTTCAGCTTCGTCAGGTTGAATGACATGAGAAACATCTGGCATATATCTTCGCCACATTGATACATGGAACACGTCATGTATCCCGGATAGAGAAGGAGGAAGTGCAAGTCGATAAGCTCGATCGCCAATCTTCTCAAGAATCTCGTAAGGACCAATGTATCGAGGAGATAGTTTCCCGCATTTGCCAAATCGAACAACGCCTCTGAATGGGGAAATTTTCAAAAATACTCTGTCTCCTTGCTCGAATACTAACGGTCTACGTCTGATATTGGCATACTTTGCTTGTCGATCTTGTGCTGTCTTCATCCTCTTCTGAATAACTTTTACCTTCTCAGTCATGTCACGAATCATGTCTGGCCCAAGTTCTGGCACTTTTGAAATATCATCCCAATATAGCGGAGATCTGCACTTCTTGCCATATAAAGCTTCAAACGGTGCCATTTCGATACTCGTCTGATAGCTATTATTGTAAGAGAATTCGCAAAGAGGTAAGGAATCTTGCCAACTAATGCCAAAATCTAGCACGACGGCTCTCAACATATCCTCTAATGTCTGGATAGTCCGTTCTGACTGTCCGTCTGTCTGAGGATGGTAAGCAGTACTCAGGTGTAATGTCGTACCTAAGGCCTGCTGTAAACTGTGCCAGAAGTGTGAAGTGAATCGTGGATCACGATCCGATACGATAGACTTCGGCACTCCATGCAATCTGACTACCTCTCGAATATAAATCTCCGCCATCTGATCCTGTCTATACGTCATTCTGTATGGAATGAAACAAGCAGATTTGGTCAACCTGTCAATAATGACCCAAATCCATCGCAGCCTCTGGATGATCGAGGTAACTTCGTCACGAAATCCATGGAAATGTGGTCCCATTTCCATTCTGGAATAGATAAACTCTGAAGTAACCCTCCCGGCTTCTTTCTTTCCGCTTTTACCTGTTGGCAGTTCAAACACTTAGACACATATTCTGCGATGTCTGACTTCATCTGTTTCCACCAGAATTGTGTCTTCAAGTCATTATACATCTTTCTGCCACCAGGATGAATGCTGAACCGACTACAATGTGCCTCTGTCAGAATCTGCTGTCTCAAGTCTGCAATATCTGGCACAACTAGACGGTTATTCACGTACAACACATGATCTCGTACCTGATATTCTGATACATGCCCTGATCTGATCATTTGGATCGATTTCTGCACATTCTGGTCGGTTCTTTGTGCTTCTTTGATCCTCATAATCAAATTGGGCTCAACTTGGATAGCAGCAAGTCGTAATGGCTTTTTATCTGTATCAAATGCTAATCCAGAACAACAGCAACTTTCAACTAACTTTGTAACACCTATCGTCGATAAGGACAAGGCACATACCCTTCGACTCAAGGCATCTGCTGCTGCATTTGACTTTCTGGGATAGTATTTGATTTCACAATCAAAATCTTTCAGTAGATCAAGCCATCTACGCTGCCTCATGTTCAGTTCTGATTGAGAAAATAGGTACTTCAGGCTTTTGTGATCGGAGAAGATCTCAAATTTTTCGCCGTAGAGATAATGACGCCAAATCTTTAATGCAAATATGATAGCCGCCAATTCCAGATCATGAATGGGGTATCGAACTTCATGTGGCTTCAATTGTCTCGAGGCGTATGCGATCACATGGCCTCGCTGCATAAGAACACATCCCAAACCTCTGTGAGAGGCATCACAATATACAACGAAATCACCCGTACCTGAAGGTATCGTCAGTACTGGAGCACTAGTCAGCCTTTTCTTCAGTTCTAGGAAACTAGACTCGCACTCCTCTGACCAAACAAATGGTGCATTCTTTTGCGTCAATTGAGTTATTGGCTTTGCAATACTGGAGAAATCTTTGATAAATCTTCTGTAGTATCCGGCTAAGCCCATGAAACTGCGTATTTCTGGCACAGAAGTCGGTCTCGACCAACTGATCACAGCTTCCACTTTACTTGGATCAACAGAAATACCATCTCCAGAAATGATATGCCCCAAGAATACAACTCGGTTCAGCCAAAACTCACACTTTGACAATTTCGCATACAGTTGCTCATTTCTCAATGTCTGCAAAACAATTCTGAGATGCTCTGCATGCTCATTTCTGTTCTTCGAATACACCAAAATATCATCGATGAAAACAATGACAAATTCATCCAAATATCTCTGAAACACTTGGTTCATCAAGCCCATAAATACCGCAGGAGCATTTGTTAAACCAAAAGGCATGACAATAAATTCGTAATGTCCATACCTGGTTCGAAATGCTGTCTTTGGTATGTCTATATCTCGAACTCTGAGCTGATGATACCCGGATCGCAAATCAATCTTAGAATACACAGAAGATCCCTGCAACTGATCAAATAAATCATCAATCCTAGGCAAAGGATATTTATTCTTGATCGTTTGCTTGTTCAGTTGCCTGTAATCAATACATAAACGCATCGAACCATCTTTCTTTCGCACAAATAGCACCGGAGCGCCCCAAGGAGATACACTAGGTCTGATATATCCCTTGGCTAGAAGATCTTCTAATTGTGCTTTCAATTCTTTTAGTTCGATGGGTGCCATCCTATACGGAGCTCTCGAATTAGGGACGGTACCTGGTACAAGTTCAATGCTAAAATCTACCTCTCGAACCGGAGGTAATCCTGGGATCTCATCTGGAAAAATATCTGGAAATTCCCGCACTACTGGTATATCTGCCAACGTCGGGCTCGACTTCTGCATATCTACAGCATAAATAAAGAAACCATCTGCTCCTTTTTGTAACAATCTGTTCATAGTAAGAGCCGAAATCAAGG
Organism: Primulina eburnea; assembly: GCF_022965805.1. Taxonomy (NCBI): domain Eukaryota; kingdom Viridiplantae; phylum Streptophyta; class Magnoliopsida; order Lamiales; family Gesneriaceae; genus Primulina; species Primulina eburnea. The sequence goes on along the minus strand of NC_133101.1, from coordinate 34,934,544 downwards.
GAATCCGAGATCTAGAACCCTTCCCGTAGAATTTCCACTCGTCTGTCATCTCGGGTCTGAATCTGACAATCTTGTGGAAACAATCCACGGTAGCTCTATACTTCGTTAGCATGTCAATACCGACTATACAATCAAAATCAGCTAGACCCAATACGATACAATCTAGGTCAATCTCATGCCCCTCAAACTGTAGAATGCAATGTCTAACCGTAGTTACAGATATCAATCCACTTCCCAACGGAGAATTAATAGACACAACATCTAGCAAAGACTCAACAGGCAATGAATGCATCAATACAAATCGTTCTGAAATGAATGTATGCGATGCACCTGTATCTATCAAGATATAAGCAGGATAACCATAAAGAGAGCAGTTACCTGCTATCACATCATCTGGTGCATCTTGTGCTTGCTCTTCGGTCAATGCAAACACTTGGGCATGTTGCCTCGGAGGTTGACTCACCGTCTGACTACCTCGGCCTCTGGGTGGAGTCGATGCTGGTGGAGGCTGAAAAGAGTGAACCGATGATGCCTGCCGCTCAAACTGAGGTACGAAACCGGATGCTCTTCCACTCTGGCCTTGCTGTACGCCTCTCTGTGGACAGACTTTGGCAAAATGTCCCGGTTGCCTACAAATATTACATCGGCCTGTAACTCCTTGGCACAGTTCAGTCGCATGCCTACCTCCACAAGAATTACAGTAGACACCTGAAGTCCTTGAACTTTGATCAAAACCAGTCTGTCTTGATCCGCTGGAGCTCGACGAACTGCTCCCAGGTCGCTTAAACTGTTTCCCCTTCGCCTTCAGCTGTTCTTTGCGTCCACTACTACTACCACCACTTTCGAATCGAAGAGGAGGAACTTGGGATGGAGGTAGTGGCAGTCTCGGACTCGGTGCAACATACGGAGCACTCCGTTGCCTAAGCAATCCTGCTTCAGCTCCTTTGGCACGATTCAATGCATCCGAGAAATTATCGGGTCTCCCAGTATTGACCAACGTAAAGATATCTGGATTCAGGCCATTTATAAACTGATCCGCCATGGCCTCGTCATTCCCTGAAACATGGGGTGCAAAACGAAGCAAAGAGGAAAATTTATCAACGTACTCTTCAATATTCAATTGCCCTTGCCTCAGGTTTGCGAATTCAGCGCCTTTATCTTTACGATAGGATACAGGAAAGAATCGCTGATAAAACTCTGTCTTGAATACTTTCCAAGTAATCTCGGTACCCCGCTGCTCTAAAGCTCTCCTAATGTTCAACCACCAATTCTTGGCTATATCTTGCAATTGATGGCCAATTAGCTTTATTCTCTTCTCGTCACTGTACTCCAAAGAGTCGAATAACATTTCAATGTCCTCAAGCCAACTTTCGCACTCGATCGCATTCTCGGTACCTTTTAATGTGGGAGGTCGAAAGGATTGGAATCGCTTCAGCAACGTATCCATAGGGGTCGCCGTAACATCCATAGGGTCTCCGGATGTGCTCCCCTGTTCTGGTGCTGTGGGTCGTAGAGGTACTGCTGCTCTTCTAGGTGGCATATCTAATAATCCAAAGGATTAGTATACAAAATATACAACTGTCTCAGCCATCCTCTAGTCAGTACAAATCATCATCATACGAGGCATGGATATTTTTCTTTACCGTTGCTTGTTGTCAGCGCCGGTAGTAGATACAAAGTCTCATCGACCCGTCTTATTCCTCACGAACAGTACTGGACCACCCCAAGGAGACACACTCGGTCTAATGTACCCCTTGGCCAGTAATCCAACTTCCTTATTCTTCAACTCGATCGGTGCCATCGCGTATGGAGCTCTCGAAATCGGAACTGTTCCTGGAATAACTCAATGCTGAAGTCTATCTCTCAAATCGGAGGCAATCCAGGAATCTCATCTGGAAAGACATCAGCAAATTCACACACCACTGGCAAATCTCGCAAATGATGGGCTCGACTTCAGTAAATCAACTGAATATACCAGGAATCCATCCGCTCCCTTCTGCAACAATGAGTCATATTCATGCAGATATCAAGAATCTAGCACGCGAACCCTTACAATAAAATTCCACTCTCAGCCATCCGGTCTGAATCGAACAATCTTGTGAAACAATCAACTGTAGTCGGTACTTGGGCCAACATATCGATACCGATAATGCAATCAAAATCAGATAAACCAAGCACCAACAGTCTAGCTCAATCGTATGTCCATCGTACTGCAGTATACAGGTTACAGATTTCACTGATACAAACCTATTCCTAACGGGGAAGAAACAGACACTACCGCAGACAATGACTCAATTGGTAATGTACGACTCAATGCAAACCTCTCAGAAATAAAAGTATGTGATGCACCACTATCAATCAATACATAGCAGATAACCAGAAATAAAGCAGTTACCTTCAACTACATCGTCAGGTGCATCCTGTGCCTGGCTCCTCAGTCAAAGCAACAGGGCCTGCTGTCTCGGAGGGTGGTCACGCTCTGGCTTCCTCCGGGCCTCTGCGTGACTGAGTAGACGGTGCTGGCTGAAAAGTATGAACGGCAGATGGTTGTCTACCTGCCTGAGCCACTGATCCCGATGACTCAGCTGCCTGCAATCCCTGGGCACTCCTCTGGGGACACACTCGGGCAAAGTTTCCCTGCTGTCTAAGATACAACAGCTACCAACCACTCCTCGGCACTGCTCTGTGGAATGCGTCCCTCCACAAGTGCCACAGTATGGTCCTGCATAACCGGACTGACTGATCTGTCTCGAGCCACTCGAACTGGCGAGCTAGTTCCTGATTTCTTGAATTGCTTCTCTCTAGCCTTCAAGAAATCCCTCTTCCTGCTACTGATGCGCCAACTTCAAAGCGAGGAGGTGGTTGTTGTTGTCTCGGTACTGGAAGCACAAACGAAGCCTCTCTCTGTGTAATCCCTAGATTGAATATGAATAGAGTAGAAATTAAGAAATGTAGCGCTGAGATTGTTGGAGGTAGTTGAATACGAAATGCAAGAACAGACGGGGCGAAACGATGCGGGAAAATATGAAATTTTAGATGTGCAAGACCGCACCCGCGGTCTGCAAGCACCGCACCCGCGTGCAATGAGCAGAAATTTGTAACATTCCCGTACCCACACGCACCCGCGGTAGAACTAGACCGCACCCGCGGTGCTGAGACCGCACCCGCGGTAGTTACATGACCGCACCCGCGGTCATCACTGTGAAAAATAAAGTTCTGCCGAAGTCACAGCGCACCCGGCTCCGAAGGGCACGACCCCGCGTCAGCGTGGCTTATAAAGAAGAGCCATGTGTTCAAACGCAACATATATTTAGAATTGTCTCGATTCTTTCTTCATTTCAGCAGAAGGGGTCGAGAATTCCAAGGAGAGAAACTTCATTCTTAGACTCTGTAATTGTGCTTTTGTAAGATTTACTCATCCAAATTTAAATCCGACTGCGGTTTTGAGCTCCCTCGTTACTAGCTACAAAGTGATGTAAGTTTTATGTAATTTCACAGGTTTTCAAATTCAGATGTTTAGGAAATTAGAATATGATAGTTATATTGTGTTCTGACGTATTGAGCATGATATATTCGTAACGGATCAAAGAAATGATATCATATGTATTTCCTATGAATTTCAGATGATTTATGAATTATTGGGATAGAATTATTGTTTTGGATGAAATTGTATTGGATTAGATTGAGAAAGATAGTGTTGAATCTGTTGAGAATTTGATTGACCGGTATCGAGAATACGTTGTTATGCCGTCAAATGTATTGAGATCACGTAGTGACTTGGATATATGTTGGTTTAGATGAGAAATGATAGAGTGCGTATCAACATTTACATTTCAGATTCAATTTGCGCGACGTGACAGCGATTCTACGACGAAAGGTATATACATGTTTTGTGTGGGGAACACGACTCAAGGAGATTACATTTGAGTTTCCCAACCAAAATCACATACTTGTTTTATTGTTCATACCTGATAATTTGATTGTTATAGATTGGTTTATAGAACTGTATGCAGATCTTGCTATGCTTTGTTTACAGATCGTGTAGCATTGCATTATGCTTGTTTGCAGATTTGTATTCATGCATTAGATAGGGCAGTCTGGAGATCAGGCAGACTACTAGATGTTCGGCGATATCTCAGCTTAGGGGAAGATCACCGCCCCTTTGTAGACGTGGATACAGATCAGGCCGAAGTCTAGGAATAAGACGTACAGCACCTCGATTGGTAGGGTAGGTGACAGCCAGTATGTCTTATCACAACGGGATCCCTAGAGTTCGGTCGAGTCGAGTCTAGACATGATTAGATTCACATTGCATGATTTTTAATGAATGACATTCATATCAGCATGTTTCAGTTTTAGATTGTTTAATGCATGTACATGTTTATACTGGGATTTGTTCTCACCGGTTTTCCGGCTGTTGTTATGTCTGTAGGTGTGCATAACAACAGGTGGGGCAGGATCTGGGTCGAGACAGAGATGATCGGGTTAGCGTGGAAGATCACGGGCGCAGCAGAGGACTAGTGGTCTTTTTATTAGCTTTGGACTATCTTTTGTTTAGAGATGAGTGAACACTAGTTGTATATAGAAAGACATGTATCTTTTGTTGAGTTTTTACAATAAATAAAGAACTTATGTCTGTTTAGTTACAATTGATTTGATGTAAAAAGCGAAAAATTGACCCACATTTTAGAATAATGATCCATTTAATCCCAAGAAAAAGAATAGAGCCCGGGTCCCCACACAGGTGGTATCAGAGCCATAATCCTTTAAAGTAAGATAAGATAGAATGAGCGGGGTAGATCGAGTCTTTTCCTTGCCTTATGATTGCTAGCATGATTTAATCGTTCCTTATTGTGTGCGTGTTATTGATTTGATTATAACATGTGATTAACTGAATCAGAACTGATTCTAGATCAGAGGTAAACTGACTAGAG